>NC_141042.1:16315000-16565000 GCF_052040795.2 Danio rerio
TTCAAATGGAGTGAGCGCACATGTCCATCCGGTCCTACCTTGTTTGAGATACATTGTGATGTTGCCATGGAAATCAGGTAAACTTGGAAACTTGAACTTGGAGACTTGGATCCAAGCAGTAATCATGTTATATCAGAGGGGGAAAATTATATTTATTAACAGTATATTTACAGTGCTCAGCATATATAAGTACACCCCTCACAAATTTCTCTTTTACATTCATATTTTTAATAGGAAGCTATACAATATTAAATATGTGCATATACATTAGATTAGTCAGTACTGATGCCAAATCTGGAGCTTATCTAACAAAATAACTTACGATTACCATCCAAAAACTAGTACAGATAAATTTAGATATTATAGAAAAGTATTAAATACAAATTTGAAAAAAAAATTGAGAAGCAAAAAGGAAGAAAAAAGAAAAATTAAGTTAATGTTTTGTAGGTTTTTTTGTTGTTGTTTAATTGTATTAAGTATTGTATTATCTTTCAATTTCTAAATATGTTTGGTGACTAAAATATTATTTTAATAAATACATCAATTTAATAAATCAGTTTTGTTTAAATGCAGCAAAACTCATTGCCTATATTCACTGAGAAATGAATAAAAATATTCATAGCACTGTGTATATATATCAGTTTGATTATTGTTTGTATATTTAATAGTTTAAATATTCTGATATACTGTGTGTGTGTCAGTACATGTGTGTTATTTTTATTGAAAAACTCTAACAATCTGGAAACAGTTAAAGAGCGTTAAATAACAGACAGCTAGTCAAACAAATGTAGTGACATTCCTTTACAGGTTTATTAATTGTGCAAAAAAGTCCTGAAATATAATAGTTTCAAATATATTTGTTACACAAAAAAAAAATACCGGATATTTTATGACAAGCATTTGCAAAAAATGCTATAGACTTATCTATCTATCTATCTATCTATCTATCTATCTATCTATCTATCTATCTATCTATCTATCTATCTATCTATCTATCTATCTATCTATCTATCTATCTATCTATCTATCTATCTATCTATCTATCTATCTATCTATCCATCCATCCATCCATCCATCCATCCATCCATCCATCCATCCATCCATCCATCCATCCATCCATCCATCCATCCATCCATCCATCCATCCATCCATCCATCCATCCATCCATCCATCCATCCATCCATCCATCCATCCATCCATCCATCCATCCATCCATCCATCCATCCATCCATCCATCCATCCATCCATCCATCCATCCATCCATCCATCCATCCATCCATCCATCCATCCTTCCATCCATCCACAGGCCAGTAGCCAGGGGAAATCATTCCCCACTGACTCACAGAGGTTGGCCATTAAATGAGCTTATTTGTCCCATTTTTGACATTATGCCACCCTGTAAATGCCAAAAAGTTAAGGTAACTCAAACCATTTGAGGAACTACTTACTAGGAGCATGTCTTTTTGAGGAAATTTGAGGAAACCGATTGCTACAAACCATTTGAGTTTAAAAACTATTCTATACAAGTACTGTGAACTTATTTCATTTAAGTTGAAGTGATGATGTATTGAATTAACTCATTGTCTTCAACACTGAGTTCAAAACTCCTTTCTTAAGGAGTTTAAAAAAAATTAAAATTGCTTTTATTCTAGCCAAAATAAAACAAATAAGACTTTCTCCAGAAGAAAAAATATTATACAGTGAAAATTTCCAAAGGGGTACTCATAATTCTGACTTCAACTGTATATATTAAATAATACTAACTAAACAGCTTGTAAAAATTTTTTTTTCAAATATTGGTCTTATGCTTAAAGCAATAACTAAAGTATTACATTTTGAGGCTTTTTTTCAAATCAGCAATATAATCTGCTAATAATAATAATAATAATAATAATAATAGTAATAATAATCTGCTCAAATAGCATTTAAAGTGCTTATATTTCAGTTTGAGACAGCCAGAGTGCATGTGTAGTTCTAAAAGTACCTGCAAGCATTTAATTTCATTCAAAATACATGGATTTTATCAACTCTTTGCTGTTCCAGCAGAGGATTTGTGAATGGTAGTAAAGCGATGCAACTGACACTGTTTCTACCCAACTATTTTTATGTGCATTTTAGAATATCGCAAAAATCTGATCTTGTCCAAGGTGCACATACATTTGAAAATGTGCAATTTTGTGCAGAACTTCAATAAAATTGTATGCCTCCCAAAAAAACAGCTTAAAATATAATGAAAACACATTTACTAAATAAATCCCACCACATGCTAATTTCATGTGTTCGCAGCAAATTCGTCACAAAATCTACTTAATTTGAGCCATCCATTGGAAATTTGTCTATAGCCGTGCGTCTACAGTTGAGGTCAAAATTATTTGGCCAAAATTATTATCATTTTTTTTTTCTTTTTTGAGCAAGAAAATTTTCACAGTATTTTTTTTCTGGATAAAGTGTTATTTGTTTTATTTTGGGTAGAATAGAAGCAGTTTATATTTTTAAAAAACATTTAAGGTCAGTATTATTAGCCCCCTTAAGCAATATATGTTTCAGTTACCTACAGAACAAACCATAATTAAACAATGACTTCCGGACTTATTCTAACCTGTCTAGTTAACCTAATTAACCTAGTTAAGCCTTTAAATGTCACTTTAAGCTGTATAGAAGTGTCTTGAAAAATATCTAGTCAAATATTATGTATTTTCATCATGACAAAGATAAAATAAATCAGTTATTAGAAATGAGTTATTAAAACTAATATGTTTAGAAATGTGTTAAAAAAAACTCAGAAGTTGGGAAAAAAATACAGGGGGTTTAATAATTCCGGAGGGCTAATAATTCTGACTTTAACTGTATATAATCTGCTCGCACAAGCACTTAATTCTGCTTTTGTTGTGAACCCAACATAATACTGCTTTAATACTGTTTTGAGTCTCGGGAGTGGGATTTGTATGGAGTTATTACTGGCAGTGATGCTAACAAGGATCTGTAACCGAGTCTCCGCGGAGCACATAGAGTTAATTAAATAATAACCTGGTTAAATCTCTGTAGTTCTCTTGTTTATGACTCATCTGTAGCAAAGTTTGAATCTACAAGCTTTGAGCTGTGAGCCCACATCCTCAACCACTGCCACACCTTATTAGCATCTTGTGGCTTCTGAAACACACACATATGCAAAGCAAATATTGTACACATTCACCGCATACTAGAGTAGTTCCGAATCGCTCCGCCTTTTGCCTTTAGAACAGCTCATGGCGTGGATTCAACCATGTGATGCAAACATTTGGCAGAGATTTCGTTTTTTGTTTACATGACAGCATAATGCGGTTGCTGCAAATTTGTTGTGTCAACAAAACAAAAGTCCCAAAGGTGCTCAGTTGGATTGAGATCTGGTGACTGTGCAGGCCATTGGAGTTCAATTGAATTCAATTATGTTTAAGAAACCAGTTTAAGGTGATTTGGGCTTACACATTCTGTTCAATCAAAGTCACTATGGTTATAAAGGGATACACCAACAATATCAGGTTAACGGGGGAGTTTAAATGATCCTCAATTGATACTGAGGAAGCACAAAGCTTGAAAATGTTAGTCACACACAACAAGTAGCCTGAACCTTTGATACAAAGCAAGCTTTCACACCAAATTCAAGCCACTAAAATCCAAGAAATATGGAATCATCAGTCCAGGAGCTGTTTTTCCAATTCACTTTTGATGAGTCTGTGTAAATAATATCCTTGGTTGTGTGTTCTTAGCTAACAGGCGTCACCAGTGAGCTCTTCTACTTCAAGGTTTGATGTATTGTGTGTTCTGAGATGCTTTCTCACAAACCACTATTTTAATGAGTAGTTGTTTGAGTTTCTGTTGACCAGCTTGAACCAGTTTAGCCATTCTCCTCTGATATCTGTAGTAAACGAGGCATTTTTATCATAAAACCGCCATATTTTCTCTTCTTCAGACCATTCTCTGTAAACCTTAGTCTTGGTTGTGCATTAAAATGCCACTAAATACTCAGACCTGCACACAAGCACAAACAATTATGTCACTGAAGTCACTTAAATCAGACTTTTTCCCCATTTAGAGGATTACCCAGCTGGCATGTGTGGATGTCAAATGAACGTCAAGGTTTTGACATTTGAATTTTTTACGTAAGGGTAACACTTTACAATAAGGTTCATTAGTTAATGCATTTACTAACATGAGCTAATCATGAACAACACTTTTACAGCATTTATTAATCATAATTGAACATTTAATAATGCATTATTAACATTCAAGTCCATGCTTGTTAACATTAGTTAATGCACTGAGTTAACATGAACTAACAATGAATAACTGTATTTTCATTAATTAACATGAATAAATACTGTAGTAAATGTATTGTTCAATGTTTGTTCATGTTAGTAAATGCATTACTTAACATTAACTAATGAACCTTATTGTAAAGTGTGACCAACGTAAGTTTGATGTTGTTTTGACATTAAACAACATCTAGCTGACAACAATAATAACATCAAAAATTGAAATGTCAAAACCTTGATGTCCATTTGTCATCCACACATTTTGATGTCCCATTTTAAATAAAAAAATGCTTTATTTTATTTATCTATTTTATTATCTTATTAAACTTAAATTGTAAAATACAAATTCACATCAGATTTTGTATCCCTGCAATGCCTGTAAACTACCTCGATTTCAAGACGACATCAAATTGCCATCTAACATTGGCGTCAAAAATATGTGATACATTTTTTTGAAATTTTTTACTCCTATATTAGATGTCGATTTGATGTTGTTTTGACTATAGTCATATGTGACTATAGTTATGAGCACACTTTTTTGTAGAGCTTGTAGTTTGACTGTTTTTGCCTTTTATTTCCCAGCAAGCCTGTTTTGTTTTTAAAAGATGTCTAATAGACGTCTAAACATTGTCGTCTTGGCTAAAACAGGGCTAAATTTGGGCTGTCAGTGAAAATCCAGTAGACATCTAAGAATAGCACAAAACTATTCATCAGATGAACAGAATTGAATGACTACACATATAAAGCCTGTCTAATCTGTCTATTTGACGACTAGTCTAGTTTTGGCCTATTCTTAGATGTCTATTAAATTTTCACTGATAGCCCAAATTTAGCCTTGTTTTAGCCAAGCTGTCTACGTTTAGATGTCTATTAAACACAATATTGTTTGCTGAGTTCTATCATAGGCCACTTAATCGGAAATTCTAAAACAATTTTAAAAACGAGCACACTTCCGCATTGAACAAAAAGGTCAACAGCACATGTCTTTAGGGGGAAAACGGAGCACCCGGAAAAAACCCATGTGAATATGAGGAGAACATCCAAACTCATTACAATAAAGCCAACTGACTCAGCCGGAACTCAAACCAGCGACCTTCTTGCTGTGAGGCGTGTTTTTTGATGTCATCTGAACTTCTTCGTTTGGATTTTCTCATTCATCTCCATACTTGAAATATTCGTGTTCATGAAAAGTCGAACAGATGTTCCTAATAAAGTCGCCAAAAGCGAGCATACATATATATTTAATTCACGACCTCTCAGATCATGACATTATGACCACTCTGAAACAAAATAACAGCTGCTATGATATGAAACCATTAATATTTGGCCCTCAAGAACAGCACGAACAGTGAGCCAAGGCTCTCCATGAGGTGCTTATTAGATGTTAAAGCTTGTTATTACCCGATAGCAGCCTGAAGCTCATTTACTGTAATCCAACTAAAGCAAACAGGCAGCCAACAGGGATTATATTAACGGCGGTATTAAGAAACATCCACATTTTTTGGCGCTCGTGCGTTCTCAGAAGATGCGAAACTCTTGTTAGACATGGAAAAGAAGGTTTCAGATGACTTTAAATGATAGTCTGTTGCTGTGAAATGACAGGGCTTTTACGACGACCACTAAAACAATATCAAGCACATCACGTCACTTGAGTCGTGGGACGTTTTATTACCGAGGCTCTACTGAGGGGATTTCGCTGTCTTGTATAGCGATAGCAATTGCTGGGCAACGGACAGAGCAGTACAATCACTTTTAAAGGTTAATATCCCAAACAGACCACCTGAAAACAATTCTGAATGGTGGCTCGTCAAGTCTTTCTGTCTTTTATTAATGTCTCACGTCATCCATGAAACAAGGGGCCGGAATAAAGTTGGCCCAGAGCTCGGCATCTGCTGCAATTGTTTATTGAAATATGCCCATATTTTTCCATTACTCCCGCAGGACTCATATTCAGGAACGATGCATTCCAGAGAAGGAAAAGGAGCGATTCCTCCGGCAGGACTTATGATTGTATTCCTGGAAAAGAGCCTGGTAAGAGACGAGGGTTGTTAACTTCAATTACGAAATGAACGCACTGTGCCGACTTTGCTCCGCAAGTTGGTTGCGCATCGAGTTAGGGAAACAGTCACAGTGAATTTTATTGTTGGCTTTTGGGTGCTTTTTATACAGGCACACAGGTTGTGTTTACAGAGTTCATTCTTCATGACTGGAATTGAGGTGAACGGGTTGACTTTGGATTGGGATTTGAAGTTATTGAATCCCACGGAAGTCTGGATTGAAATAATGACAAACAGTTGCGGTTCCAGTTCGCATTTTATGTTTTGGATTAGTGGATAAATTACATGACATAATTTTTTTGTCCGGATCTATTAAATGTTTGTCTACATAAAGGAACGGTTCACCCAAAAATGAAAATTCACTCATCATTTACTCACCATTTACTTGTTCCAAACCATTAGAAGTTTCTTCTAATGAAAAAGATATTTGGAAGAAAGCTGGAAACCTCCCAGCAGACACACAACATCATAAGACGTCAATATTAAGCTATATTTAGGTATTTAGCATCTAAGGACAGTGTTATTTTGATGTGAAATGACGTTGATATTTGGTTGATTTTAGCTTGTGTTAGAAAGTGACCAAAATCAAACGTCGAGCCAACATCTTATACTAACGTCATATTGACGTCAAATACTGACATTTATTCGTCAAGTATGGCAACCAAAATCCAATATCTGGTAGACGTCATATTGGTAATGTCCACACAATGTCAAGCTGTAACATCATTAGACGTTGATATTTGGTTGATTTTAGGTTGTGTTGGAAAGTGAACAAAATCCAAAGTCGAGCCAACATCTTAAACTAACGTCATATTGATGTCAAATAGTAACATTTATTTGTCGGCTACGGCAACCAAAATCTAATGTGCAAAAGACGTTATAGTGTTAACATCCACACAAGGTCAGGATGTTCACAAGGTCAGGCTGTAACATCATTAGACATTGATATTTGGTTGATTTTAGGTTGGACGTTGGTCATTGACGTCGGCCTGATGTTGGGTTCCAACGTTAACAGGGTGAACAGAATTTTCATTTCCAAACAAAATTCAACATTCCACGAAGATGGGGTACAGCATCAATCTGACGTCATGTTGACATCCTGTGCCTGCTGAGTTGACTTTCATAGCATTTGTTTTTCCTACAATGGAAGTCAGGTTTTTAGCTCGCTTGAAAATATATTCAGTTGTGTTCAACCGAAGAAAGAAAATGATGACCGTTTCAAATCACTTGAGGGTGAGTAACTTGTAAAAACTTTAGTGAAAGTTATGTGATGTAACCAACATGCAGTAAAGAAATGTCAAACAGGTTGTGATATCATAGAAATCTCCAACAGACCATTGTGATCATCTGTCAATGTAAATAAGTTTCTTAATATACTGCAATTCTACGATGAGTTCTACAAGATTTTAACAGGTTTTCTGGTAGTATAATGTCATGTGGTGCAACAACTTACCGAAATAATCATGATGTTCATAAAAAAGAAATTCACCTAAATTTTTTTCAAAATAATAATTAGTATGTTTATAACTGCATGAATAAAACATTCCTTGAAAATGATTTAAAATGGTTTAAAATCATATTACTACGAATTTGAACCACGCTTTTATTTATGTTTATTTGTGACCACAAAACTAGTCATAAGTCTCAATTTATTTAAATTGACATTTAAACATTGCTTGACAACTAATGAAATATGCTTTCTATTGGTGTAAACTTTCTGAGGGTTGAAAAACTGAAATATTGGGAAATTTGCCATTAAAGTAGACCAAATTAAGTGCATTTGATAAATTCACAGTTGAAAAATTAAACATAATGTTTACTTAATATTCAAATGATTTTTGGCATAAAAGAAATATCTATAAATTTCACCATTACAATGAATGTATGTATGTATGTATGTATGTATGTATGTATGTATGTGTGTGTGTGTCAACATTCTATAATATAACTCTAAAGATGAGTTTTTAATTCTTAGTTCTGATTTTTAAAAAGTAATTTACGAATAACATAAAATGTGTAGAGCAACTTATAATAATAATATTAATAATTATAATATATAATAATAATTATAATAACAATAATAATTTAAATAGTGATGCTTTTTCACTGTGAAAAATATATTTTGCTATATTTTGCTTTCCAAAACAATAATGAAGACATTTATACACAGGTATTTTCAAGCTATAAGTTGGTTCCTTCAAAACCATATATCCCAAAACCTTGACACACGTTTAAAACTATTCTACATCAACAACACTCTTGTTCATCATTAACCCTTGCGCCATAAACCTACATTAAGACCTCTGTGAGATGGGACAGGAAGTGATGTCTTTTCTAAAAGGACTCATTGGAGAGAATGAGGTTGGGGGAGATAATTGCTCTCAGCAGGCTGACAGAAAGCGGGAAGAAGAGAAAGCCAAAGCGAAAGAATATGGGGATCGCTGCCAATTTGATCAAGATGCTTGTGGCGTCCACATATGGGCTTCATTACGGCATTCGGCTGCCTGTGGTGACCCCCATTGGACTAGATTGGCGGTTCCTCACTTACCGAGGGGGGCTTATATAGTCCCAATAGGGCCTGCAGAGGACCACGAGGGCAACCTGCAGGTGTACTTAGGGCAACCACTTATTATGGGCAACGTTTAGACAGTTGCTCATGTTTTCAACCAGATTTTATGCCTGGCATAGATTCTCTAATGCCTGTTCTGCGTCAGATTTGGAGCATCTCCAAATGAGCCCCAGTCATTTTGACGACACTCTGCACGAACCAAGACGCCCGCCAAGGTTACGCCATCACTGACGTCCGTCAGGCGGGAATCCTCGCTCTGTTTTCTTTCTTGATCAGCCGGAGTGTTTTCTCTGCGGTTCGCGAGAGAGAAATCCGAACATGCCAGTGATTATTGCTGGCCCATAACAAGCTCTAAATTCATTTGCTGTCGACTCCGCTGACGCCACGCCAAGTCAACATGGCGGCTGGAAAATACCCTGGAAGAGAGTCACAGACACGCCTGTCCTTCGCACGACGTCCGCTTAAAAGCGCGCCCCTGTTGAGGAGGGAGATGCGAGATGGAGAAAATCAACGTGTATCGAATCACATCTCCTCTGTTTGGGCCCCGCTCTCCGAGGCAACCACGAAACAAGCCTGTTTTCCCATCCGACTCAAGCAGGGAGATTACAAGAAAAGGAGCTGAAGGGGAAATGTGTGCTGTACGTTTGCTGATGGTAATTTACAGCATGTTTGGTAAGGGGTAGAAATAGTGTAGAATGTACTACAATCCCAAAAACGCTAGGACAGTATGGAAAACGGCAAACGCAAATAAAAAAAAAATTAGTAATTTCTAACTTTGATTTTTCTTTACTTTGACTTGTATTTAATTGCAGACAATACAACCAACATTATTTAATGTGTTCCTCGTGATTTTTATTGTTATCCTATTGCAATGTAGGTTCTTGCAACACATTTTGGAAAAAAAAAAAAGTTGGAACAGTAAAGCATTTAAAACTTCAATTCATTTTCACAACATTTAAAAGACGTTTTGGGATGGAAAACACCAAGTGATGAAGCGTTTTAGGTGTAATTTTGTCCCATTTTTCCTGCAAACAAGTCTTAAAGTGGGAAACAGTACCTGGTCTTTGTTGTCGCATTTTGCACTTTAAAATGCACCACACATTCTCTATTAGAGACGGGTCGGGACTGTAGGCAGGCCAATCAAGTACCTGCATCCTCTTCCTCTGCAGCCAGGACTTTGTAACACACTCAAATTTCTCCAGATTACTTGAATCTTTTATTTATGTTATGGAATGTTAAACGTGAAACATCCAAATGTCTTCATATCTTTCTTTGAACAACATTGCATTTTAACGATTTTAATTTTATTGATTTGTCTTATTTCAAAAAATGCACCCAAATATCAAATACAGAGCATTAACATAAAAGCAGAACAATACAAAATGAATAAATACAATAAATAAATAAATAACGTCATATAAATTGAGTAAGTAAACCAAACCAAAACAAAACACATACTAGTTAAAAAAAATAAAAAAAGGGGGGGGGGGGTGCTAAGCTCATAGCCTACATTGTGGGTTGCAGAAATGTAGAAATTTTCCTTATTTATTAAAATAAATTTCAATCCTTCCATGTTTTTTTAAAAGCTGCAACTCTAACTCTGAGATCACTCTTTTTTTTTCTTTTTTTTTGTGAGCAAAAGAAAAACCAAAAAACGGCCATTTTCTTAATTTTTCTTTTCTTTTTTAAAAACGGATATGGAATGGACGGAAGATACCCTGATTAGCTTGGTAAGCAGTTTTGGAGAATTTGGTGTTTCCCCATTCAGACAAAATGCCCAAGCACACAGAGAGGTGTTTCAAAGATGGCCGCCGAGTGAAATGACTTGCCTTAATGGGACTTTGATATATCTTGACTCAGAAAGACTGGTATATTTCAGCATTCAAGTTGCTTAGCCTACATCTTGTAATCTTATTATGTATAATCGTATGAATCTGATCACTTCCATTATAAGTGCCTCACCATAAACTACAAATTTGCTTTATTTTCTAAAAAAGATGGGTAGGTGGAAATGCTTTTAACATTTATCAGTGCTGTCGATTGAGCTCATCCCTGAATATACAAGGAAAAATCAATCAATGGCACACCTTGACCTGTTATAAATCTGTCACATGGTCCAGCTCAGCGACTGCCATCACATTCATTTCCGGTGGCATTAGTTTGGGTTAGAGAGTGCCAGGGCCAGAGGTGCCCAGATCTTCTGATGGTTTTCTATCAGCTGATTACACATATCCTGTGATGACGGTTCATTCCCTCTCCGGGAGCCTGAGGCTGGTATACAAAATAAAGAGGAAATGGAGACATTTTACTGTGGACTGAGCCGAGGCTGAAGTTCCTGTATGCTGTGATGGACAGGAAATAAAGAGTCTCGTCATGCAAGTGATTTAGGAATATATAGACCCGCCATCATACAATCCTGCTGCTGTAAGACGCTGGGTGGAAGCTGTAATGAACATAAAGATTGACAATTATAATATGCAATTATTTAATATTCAGAGAGTCAATAAGATACAAATCAACTACAAACAATAAAGACCAATACATGGATCAACATCTATGTAACTGCAGTAAGAAATGTATGTAGTATTGCATTGTTGTAAACATTTGCCCCCAAAGTAGTCTGAGACCCCTGTAAAAAACTCAATGACATTAACATCCAAGGGTATTTAAGAAAAGCAGCACTCAGCAAAACAAAATCTGGTTTAAATATGACAAATCTCAAAACTCAAATGACATTATGCTTTTAAACCACAACCAGTTGCTCAAAGAAATTCATCGCATTACTTTACTTGCATAACATCGTTTGTCATGAAACAATAATACAATCCTGAGTACATCACTCGGATGACTCAAATGCGCAGAGACAATTGTTTTCCATCAACAATATAGGAAAATTCAACCCCTGTCGCTTGAGGTTGACTAAATCCTCCTCATTAAATCTTTTGCAATGAGGTTTGTAAAGCTAGACAATCCCCAAGAGACACTGATGTAACATCTCCAGACGTAAGGAATGGGATGAATTGTGCTGTGCAGAAATAATATCGCCGCTTTCAACGGGGGAGGATTCGGGCAGCGTTTCAAAACCGTCTGCAGACCTCACACAGAAAATAAGTGCAACCTGAGACCATCAGACTGCCAAAACACTTCAGTGTTGACTGCCAGCAAACAAGCGTCAACAGCAGGAAAGTTGTCGTAATGGATTCGGGCCGCACATCCCTCACCGTTCCGCCTGTTTTAGGTCCCGTCAATAAAGGATTATTGAAATAAATGGAATATTTCATTTATTTTGAAGTCAAATGCTGTTTTCAGGGTTTTTTTTAACTCTACTTCAAGACCAAAATGAAATCTAAGATGAAAGAGTAATCTAAGAATCTAAGATGAATCTTGGTTGATTCCCCTAAATATTTGACATCATTCACTTAGCCGAATGTTGTCACAAAGCCATTTAATTCATTTTCAGAACACAAATGAAGATATTTTTACTCGATGATCATAGATTTATGTCTCCAATGTGAAAAATTGTTCAAATAATTTAAATAAATCCATATTGATTCAGTTAAACCCAAGTCCTTTGAAGAGACACATTCACTCTATATGATAAATATATGCTCTGCCAAGTTTGCAGCGTGACATACGAGAATGAATATCATTGAATCTTTTCAACTTGGGTGTCCAAATGTGAATGCCATCAGCATTAACTGTGTCTGACACCCATACTTCCCTATTATACAGTACACCAAAAAGTAGTATGAGGCCCAGAATGAAGTCTCTGGGGAACTCGAATGCTAATTTCTGCTAAGAAATGAGGAACGCATTTTCTATAGAGGATCCCACTCCTGAAGTATGACTTTTCCAATAGGGTTCAGGGCAGAAGCTTGTGCTTTAGAATCTCTAGTAAAACCAACAGGGATACTTTGCTATCTCATGGTAGGTTTTTGGACTTGGGTGGACATGATGGGGGTAAAGCAGAGTCCATAGAGGCTTGCAAGTCTAAAGGGGGTCGCACACCGGATGCGCTGCTCTGCGACGTGCCACATATTTTAGAATTCTATACATAGATTTCCATGAGGGTACGCACACGACGCCGCAAGTCGGCGGCTGTCCATGGCGCCCAGCTTTGACTCAGTACACTGTTTATATTTCTGCCGTGCCACAGAGCACCATCTGAATATTTTCATATTGAATACCATTAGAATGTGCACATCTGGTGTGAGATACTTACAACTGTCATGTGGCCGCCATGTCGCAGTGCTGAGTGTCACATCCATACCTGTCAGCCCTCCCGTTTTTCCTGGGATTCTCTTGTATTTTACAGTTTTGTCCTGCATTTTTTCCGCTTCCTCAATCTTTCTATGAAGGGTGGCAATAAACATTAAAGAGCCGTTCCTCCCTATAAGCAACCCATACCGCTAAACCACCAGGGGACACCCCTTGCTCTTAAATGTGAATTTGTTCTGTGCTTTCATTTTATTTAGTTACGAAATGGCTTTTCATTACAGATACTGTCGCCTTTCCCATGCAATCCTCAAAAGAGTCATGTAAGTGACTGTCAGCCGACGCGCTCCATCGTAATAAATAGATGCTGTTTCCCAAACAGATTCTGTACATGAGATTTGAAGCCGAGCGAATGTCTGGTTTTTGGGTGCATGTTTGAACAGACATTTACACATAATTAACAATAATAATGTAAAAATGTCGATCTTGGTGTTTTTTTTTTTTCCAAACACACCTAATATTTTGTTTAGTGAGCATAAAAAGTTAGGAAAGCGATTGAATGCTTTTATTATGAGGGTTGACAGGTATGGTCGCATTTGGTGTGCCACCTGCTTATGGCAACGGAATGGAACCTATACATGGGGCCCAGAATCCCTAGTAAAAACCATGTCATGCTCACTATGTTCGATATCAGCCACGATTTAGAAATCAGAGACAATTTTGGGAAATCCCCCTATAATCGGTGGTCTTTGATTGTTGATTTGAGATGTTTACTGACAACCACTTAATTGTTGCTGCGATCAAAGTTTTCTACAGATAAGGTTCTAACAATGTCAGAAGGTTGCAGACACTTTCCTGCAGTTTGATGAGAGTCCTAGAAACTAAGAACCAATAGGAGCGCCAAATCTGATGACATAATCAGCGTGACAACCCTAAATCACAGCTGGACAAATCTCCAAACAGCTGTTTTATTATTAAGGCATGTTGTGAGCAAAATTACTGCTACAGTTTGCTGTTTGCCGTGAGGTATCATTTCATAATGTGGCTTAGTGAAAGTTAGTGACTTCAAACTCCAAATGAGCTTTCTAGGATTTAGGGGTGAGTTTCTGAAAACCATAGTTGGGCAACTAAGGCCGCAAGTTCTGTTGTTACAAACATAGTTCATTGATTTGGCATTTCCCAGATCCATCATTCCAATGAACATACGCAAACTGCGTTGCAAATATGTACACTTGCAACTACATCCCTAGGGCTTTAGTTAGAAACATAGTTCCTGGTTGTGTTTTATTCTCAGTTATCCCATCTATGCCCTATTTGTTTTAAACGTTCCAACATTTAAACTTGGAATGATTTGAATGAACAAAACAAAAAAAAAACATTAAAGTCATCTTTCTTGTAATTTGCGGAAGTATTTTTACAGTTCAGTTTTAGCAATCTTCATATTGAAAGTTGTGTTCCACTCGTAGTGCACTTTCAAAACATTTATGCCATTTTGAACTAGGTTTCTGCACTCGGACAGACCTGAATGGACTCAAACTCGGACTTGACAGACTCAGACATGAACGTGAGTAATAGATGACAGGATTTGTATTTTTAGGTGAAGTAACCCTTTAAATAACAATGGGTTTGGAAACCGGCCAAGAGCGTGGTCTTGAAGAAAGGTCTATTCAAATTGCCTACAACAGAAGACAATGGGATTCCTGTAGAGCTACATGGGAATGACGGGTGTAAATTTTAAGCTGAGTATGTCAGAACTAAAAGCGGTGATTGTATTCGTCTGTGATCTAAAAACGTTCTTTTGTCGGAGCTGTTGAAATTCCATTGCAGCAGCTGTGAAGCACCTGTCCGCTCCTCACTGAGGTCCACTGGGAATAAATTCCTCCTGCACGCATCCTCTGATATACAACTGGACATATTAATAATCGGCAGGTGCTTGCGCCATAAATGTTTTGGCACTGGGTGTAATTGGGTTCTCATGGCTGAAATTAGATGCTGACAGATTTAAGAAGAGTCCTTAGCTGCACTCCTAAATGGACAGTCTCAAACATTTCCAAATGTCCTTTTTTCTCAACACTGAGAGAGGAAAATAAAAAGGATAATAAAGAATACTGATCATGTGATCGCAGCAGTTCTTCAGATTGGAAAATTAACCTGAGGAATGCAAAAGAAGAAAGGTCTGGAGAAAGAAACAAAGAGAGCTGTCCATTTTAAACCAAAATAAAACTATTAATTTAAAAAAACAGCAACATCAAAGCAAAATTAGCACATTTGTTACGCCAAACCATTTGTGTATCAATGAATTAATTAAAGAAAGGCATAAACAAAGCTACGTTCTGCTGTTTAAAGATGTCAGGGAGCTGATTTTATTAGCAGCTGGGTGCACTTTCCACCAGCCTCCTTATTCGACAAGGTCTAATTAGCTTAATAAAAGAAGGCTTCAGCTCTACGGAGGCATTTTTAGTGAGCGCTGTCTCCAGCCTGTCTGAATGCCTTCTTCAGGGAAGCAGCACAATGTTAAAGCTCTGAGGTAGTTTGAGGGTTCCTGATGGAGGGAGATGTTATCAATGCACTGGGGGTTGACAAAAAGGAAAGGGGGGTTGCATTAATACCTGCAGTAGTCACAGGGGTAATTAACCAGGTCAAACTCTTGCTTGCTAATCTCCATTAGGACTCTTTGAAGAACCCTGGATCCACATAAACCTGATTTATTTGCCCGAGGTTAAGGGGGAGTCATGGATCGTAGACTCCGGCGACCCCGCAATGACTATCGTGAAGTTTTCCAAATGTTTTCCAGCTCAGTTGCAAACTGTTTCTCCTTCAAATTTCAGGACCACTGATGAAAAACAGTTGCCCCCTGTACTTGAAGACCAGTAACGAGTTTTTTTGAAACTCCAAAACTTGAGGTCTGACTCTGTAAATGATTGTTCAGTTGGCCTGTGTTTGACTCTCATGCAAACGTCGAATATTAGTACTTTAATGTTGTAATATATACCCGTTAAGGAACTACTATAAAGCTTTACGGGATAAACAAAATACAAATATGGCTCTTTAGAGAAATTGCTGGTAAATCTACAGTATACAGTTTGGTCAACACTTGAACTGAATCAAAAAAAGTTTATCAAAATTGTCCTAAGACAAGAATTGGTATTGTGACGAAAACATTCTAAAACATTACTAGTTTTAGGACAACTTTGATTGAAGTTTTTAAAGCATTTTTGAAATGTTGACTACTGCATACCTCTGAAGGTAAGCTATATGTAGGCTTTAAGGTAGAACTTTTTGGAGTAAATCAGGTAAAAAGTTGTCCCCTGAGGGCTGATTTATACTTCTGCATTAAGCAAAGTCTTCGCCGTGATCGTCACCGACACTGATGCGCACCTCTCAAAAAACGTAACTACATGTTGAAACGATGTGTATCGCAAGCTTTGTCATTGGTCAGCTTGGTAGCGCTGACAAGTGTGGGCAGGACTGAGAGCAGTGCAAACCCGTTGGGGCGAGTGTTTACAAGTTTCGAGTCCCATGAAGGAGGTCCTGATGGAAAAGTTTTGTTTTGTGTTTACCTTATAATTAAAGTTGTTGCACGTCCCCCGGTTCCTGCCTCAAAATGAGTGAGTTTGAGCTACTTCTATAATAAGGTAACGTTTAGAAAAAACAAAACACCAGCGAAGAAACTCAACTCATGGAACATAAAAACCTCACCTTCAGCTAGTGTTTCGGAAGTGTTATTGCAGAGCAACACAAACAGCATGCAGAAGTATAAATGCAGGACAACGCGCAAGGTGCGTCATTCGATCACTTGATGCAGAAGTATAAACCAGGCTTTAGTGCTATTGTACTCCTAAAATGAGCATATTAGTACCTTGGAGAAGTACTATGTACTCAAAAGGCATTACTATAAACATCTAAGGGATATTTAAGGTCCAGAGATGTCATTTAAAAGGTACAGTCTCTATGGCTCCCCAAAAAGGTACATGTTATGCCTCATTCACACTTACAGCGACTTTGTAGCTGCCTGTTGCTCTGGGTGGCAACCTGCTGCAAACGCAGGTCTGTTTAGATCTACAGCACGGAGAATACAACTGGTCTCTGAGCGAGCTGAGAGAGGATCACGTGAGCTCTGCTGCATTGTAAAAAATCCTGGTTGCCTTAAATTTTCAGGCGGAATCAAATTAACCTTCCATTGAACTTATATTATGTTAAACTGACTTAAAACAGCTTCCATAATTTATAAAATTAAGTTAGAACATCATTAACTTAGTTTATTAAGTTACAATGACCTAAAAACATACAGTGTGGTGCTCCTGTCACTTAAGAAAGTGACTTCACTTCATTTGCATAAAGTTGCACAAATTCTCAACTTTGTCGCATCACTCAGCCGCCAAAGGTCGCTGTTGCTTGCGTGGACAAAGGTCGGTGGAAGTCGTAAAAAAAGAACAGGCAGTTGTCGCTTTGCTGCAGCAAGTCGCTTGTAGTGAGAATAATAATAATAATAATAATAATAATAATAATAATAATAATAATAATAATAATAATACATTTTATGTATAGTGCGCTTTTCTCAGACCCAAATCGCTACAGGCATACAGGCAAACAAAGCAGAACAAAAAAAACACTGTACGAAAAAGCACGACCACCCAAATTCTTAATTTACAGCATGGCTGATACAATTTAAGTCCAAATGAAGAGCGAAGACTGCTGGTGGGAGTGGCCAAAGTGGTGGGAGTGGTGAATGAGGCTTTAGTATAATGCCTCCCCACAAAAAAAATTACCTCTTTGAAAATTTGGGGGGTAAAGAAAGTGGAAAGCTTTCTTTATAAAGGAACTGGCCTATTACAAAACATTATTAGTACCTACTAATATGCACCTTTGATTGAGTAAATAAATAGGGTACAAAGTTGCCACTTTAATGATATATCTTAAAATTGTAATATCTACATTATTAAAATGAATATGCACTAAATAGTGGACAGTTATTTCTCATTAAGTGCACTGCCTTACAGACTGTTTAGTATGTTTTGATGGGCAGACAAGGTGGACATTTGTCCCATCAAGGTTATAGTAGTTGTATTCCTAACAGTACAGTTTTAGCACATTCCTCTGAGACCGTACAGTAGCAAAAAAAAAAAAACCTCATGAAACAGCTGTCAAAGTGTACAAGAAAATCACGTGGAAATACCAAAATTCATGTGCTTCACCCTCCTGACCTTCATTTTCCTGTAACGACTCATTTCTGACTCATTTTCAACTTTCTGGGCATTTTTGTGTGGAAAACCGGCTTGCTAGAGTTTCACCGTACCTTATTAAGTTTCTCCAGTCGACATGCTGACGGTGCGGCCGGAATGTTGGGTCAGACTCCAGACCCTCTCAAGTACCGTAGCAACCGTCTGTCGCGTCTCCGCCTCCACCTTCCCAACCGTAGTCATCATATGTGTGGTTTAGCTTGGCCTGGCTTCGCTGCCGTGCGAACCTCCAAGCTAAATATTTTCCCCTCCGCAGGTTTTCAGTGGGAGCCTGTGGGAAACTGCCGGAGCTTACAGCAGCAGGAATGCACTGCCTGCTCTCTCGTCTTTCTTCAGTTTATTGTCTTAACCTGAACATGCAACAATAACCCATCTCCCTCTCTGTTCTCCCCAGGCCTTAGCATTAGCATTCAAATCCTGCACTCGCCCCAGCCACCGACGGGCCAAGATCTACAGGGGCAGAAATGGAGAAGCTTGGGGAATTTTTCTTCCCCATCAGCAAAACATTGTCTTGTGAGTGCAGGTGGGCGTTAGGAGATGCTCCAAGGTAGATAGCGACCTCAAGGTGCTGTCGCTAATCATGCTAATCCTAACCACATTGCGCTGCAGGAGCAAACAGGATAGCCAAAGGATCGATCAAGATGCTAAAAGTTGGGTTTATGCAAATATGGCTGGCACTGTTTGTGGGGATGGTCAAGAAACGGAGGTTCACACACGCTTGCTAGCATAATTTTCATCTCTTGTAACGTGTTCCCACAGTTAGCAGGGCACTTGAAAGGTAAAACAACCTCTGCTGACCACATGAAAAGGAAACTCTGACTTGTAGCTTTAGCGCTTTGTGCCCTGCTAGTAATATCATAAACCTAGCGCTCTTTTATGTGTGATTACGTATCATAATAGTCATAATTGTGCTATTTTACCCTTGCACAAGTGCTCTAAAGCAGGTGTTTGAACTTTGACAGCTCTGCGTGTACCTTTAGTGTCCATTTCCCTAACTGCAATTGCTAATTGCTTTAACCTTAGCTCCTGAGTTTGTTCTTTATTCCTAACCGCTCTGCTGTACCTTTTTTTCGATGAGACAAAACCAGGGACATGCTGTGCAGCAGATCATTGTGTTCCCATACAACTAAACTTCCCCTCGGGGTCAACTTTCAGTCAATATGATTATTACAGGATCTCTACATCTGGGCAGGCGTTCAACACGCTGAATGAACAAGTTATACGGTTATTAGCAACATAACAGGCCGTCGTATGTTAGCTGATTTTTGTTTACAACTTTTGTTTTGACAGTTCCCGAGGGTGGTAGCATGTATAAAAGCAAACTATTCGTTGTTTAGTGAAATTCGGCATTTATAGAAACAATAATAAGGTCAAAAGGACGTGTAGGGATTAATGTTATTGGGGCAAAATGACTAGGACGTTGCATTGATATTGTGTGCTGGGTCAGGAGTCTCGGCTGTCCTCGTTCCCATGAAATTTAACACCGTCCAACAGTGTTTCTATCACATTCATAATCCTGCAGTTCTCGTTCACTGCTACATGAGTGGAAAAACTCCCTCACAAACACTTATTAAGTACAGGTTTTGCACTCTAAGAAAGCAATATATAACAAAATAAGGCATTTAGATGTAGGTTGAAGCATAAAATATAGGGGCAGCACTTATTCTATAGTAATCGCAAATGTGTGCTCTAACTGTCCACAATGTACTTACTTCTAAAGGGTAAAATAGTCGATCCAGTTTGAGTTTTTAAGTTTTGTTGAACACAAATGAAGATGTTTTGAAGAATGTTGGAACCTGATAACCATTGACCACCATAAAAACTAATTCTATGGAAGTCATTTGTTACAGGTATGCAACATTCTTTAAAATATCTTAATTTGTGTTCAACAGAACTAAAAATGAATTGATGGCAGAGTTTATATTTTTGGTTAAACTATCTCTTTAAGGTTAGGTTTTAGGGGTAGGTTCAGGTGTAGTACCTTTGTGCAGTACCTTATACCTAGACTACAGCTCTCCACAAGATGTTTGGCCATATGAGAAATGGTTGTGCCCAATTGAGGTTTCTCTCAAGGTTTTTTTTTTCTTTCACTTTCGCCCATTGGTGAAGTTTTTTTTTTCTCCTTGCCACTGGCTTGCATAGTTCGGGACTTGTAGAGCTGTGCATCGATGGATTACTCTTAAGTGTTTGGACTCTAAGTAGTGAATATTAAAACACATGAGCTAAACTAATCTAAACTAAACTTAAACTCTGAAAACCGAACTACACAGTTTCAATTCACCATAATCTATGTGAAGTTGCTTTGACATAATCTACATTGCAAAAGCGCTATACAAATAAAGATGAATTGATTGAATTGAATTATTGTAACTATCATAATAAGTGTATGTTCAGATGGAAACTGAGGTTGTAGTATAACATGCTGCCTACATGTATACTGATTCAGAAACTTCTTTATAAGACAAGTTTAGTTTCAGATGCTAAGCAATTCGAAAAATGCTTCAAGTTAAGATGCATGACTGATGTTTATCTGGTCTGAATGAGTTATCCTCATAATATCTGACCTGTGTGCTTTTAAACAATAGCAGCAATATATGAAGGCCATCAGGGCCAAAAATCTTTAAATGAACATGATTGTCAAACATTTAAATGTGCTTATTTAATGCGCATTAGACAGTTTGACCATGTTGAGGCAACAGTTTTTATGTTTTCATACGTAAAGGCAAAAACATCTTTCACACATACATATTTCATCAGAGGCTGTGTATGTATATACCAACCAGCACTGTAAAAATGCACACAATTCTTTCAGATTGTTCCAACACAAATCGATTAAGTTAACTAAGCAAATGTAAGTGGACTGAACATAAAACAATTCAGTTTTCCACCAAAAACATCAAGAATTGTTTTGTTTTAGCTCATTTGTACATAAAGAGTTTGAACAAGCAGCAAAATATTTTTTTCTGAGTGAGCATTGGGTGCAATTAGTTACAAATAACTAGTAACAGTAATTAAATTACTTTTCTGCTATAAAATAAGGGATTACTTTAAATTTTATGGTAAGTTATAATTTATGTGCCTTAAATACTGTACATAAAATCAACATTTCTGTATTAATCAATTCAAAGAAGCATAGGAATTGTTTTTTGTTGTTGTGTATGGGGGTTTCCCAGTACTGAGTTGTAGCTGGAAGGGCATCCGCTGTGTAAAACATATTCTGGATAAGTTGGTGGTTCATTCCACTGTGGCGACCCCTGATTAATTTAAGGGACTAAGCCGAAAAGAAAATGAATGAATAATTCTCGTTAACTTCCAGCCACAGCCGTATGTGATATATAGCTGATTAACTATGTGGATGGATAATTACAGCCTTCTGAGCCTACTAGTTGGTGCAGAAGGCCCCTAGTGGCCCATATCTGTTAGCCTATAACCACTGATAATGCCCATTCAATCAAGTGATAACGTTTGAATCGGCTGCAAGAGTTGTGTTGTTTAAGCTGAAGTAACTAGTTACTGTAATTAGATTACTTTTCCGCTGATAAAGTAAAGTAAGGGATTACTTTTGATTTTTATTAAGTTATAATGTACAAGCTTTAAATACTGTACATAATTTCAACAGTGCTGAATAAATAAAAGAAGCATAGGAATGTTTTTTTTTTTTTATACAACTGTCCGTAGTGTATGAGTGTGTGTGTGATTGAGAGTGTATCTGTGTTTCCCAGTACTGGGTTGAGGTTGGAAGGCCATCCGCTCTGTAAAGTATATGCTGGAATAGGTGGTGGTTCATTCTGCTGTGGCGACCTCTGAAATAAATACTAAGCTAAAGGAAAATGAGTGAATTATAACATTTATGAAATATTGTATCATTGCTTTGAAATGTTTTGATGCATATAATGTACATTATTCTTTATATAGTTATTCAAGCTAAAAGATTAAATTATAAATCTTTAAAATTTAAAGAATTAGGTTTATTTGTGTGGTCAAATAATTAAATAACCTATTGGGTAATTAGGTTACTTTTAGAACATTCGTTCATTCATTTTCTTGTAGGCTTAGTCCCTTTATTAATCCGGGGTCGCCACAGTGGAATGAACCGCCAACTTATCCAGCAAGTTTTTACGCAGCGGATGCACTTTCAGCCGCAACCCATCTCTGGGAAACATCCACACACACATTCACACACACACACTCATACACTACAGACAATTTAGCCTACCCAATTCACCTGTACTGCATGTCTTTGGCCTGTGGAAACCCAAACGAACGCAGGGAGAACATGCAAACTCCACACAGAAACGGCAACTCGCAGAGGCTCAAACCAGCAAACCAGCAACCTTCTTCTTCTACCTACTGCGCCACAGCTTCGCACATTTTTAGAACATAGTAATTAAAATACAATTTTAATAATGTAATTAGTAATCTTAGCCTACACTGATAACAATATACCATCAAATATGCAAATACATTTTTAAATACTGCATTTTTATTCATGCTGACATGATTAAAATGCATTTTTATGGTATCAAATTTTACATTTGACTGAAAGATTTTGGCCCTGTTAGCCTTCCATACTAATATGTGTATCTTTACCGCCTTTTCTCAAAGACATGTGATCTAACAGCATGTTGACTGACAGGCTTGAACCTGTGTTTTTACCTTTCTGTGGTTATTTAAGAGCATCTACGCGTCAATTTTACTAAACTGTGAATTTGACGAAAGATTACATGCTCTTCAAATAAGTCAGTAGTCATCCAATCATGGCATATTGTCTACTTTGTGTTTGTTCCTGTCATTTCACAGCCTCTTTTACCCCAGGTCAAGTCGCTTTTCAAACCCCTCACAGATGCAAACGCTAAAAACACCAATCGCTTCTGTGCGTCCATTTCAACTCTGAAAACTGGGTCTGTATTAGAGGCCTGAATGAAGCACATAATTATGCGTCTACACCTGACTTGAAAGAGAAACACAGGACGGTATGTGTGTGTGTTTGCATGCGTGCGTGTGCTTCAGGAGCCCACCAAAGTTGCGTCTGAAAGCAACAAGACGAACTGACAGAGAACTCACCGCAACACATCAATTCAATAGAAATGTTTGCTCAGCGCTCTTTCTGGCGAACAAAACACCTTCGCGTTAGACACAACAGTCGTAATTATGCGCTAGGTGATCTTTTGAACTCAACCTTCACAAATTAGAGGTTCAAGAATGTGAAAAGGAAGACCCGAACATGACAGAATGACAAGCAATATGTCTGATGAGAAAAAGAAAAGTCAACAAATACACACATTCTCACTTTGCACTTCTTTTGACTTGGCATGACTGCTGTTTTAGCTTTTTTTTTAAGGGATAGTTCACCCAAAAATGAAAGTTTTGTTATTATTTATGCCGCATTATTTATATCTTTTAATATTTACCTATACTATTGTATGTTTTTAATGAGATGTTTAAATAGTTGTAATACACATTTCTTGCAATTTAATAAATAAAATCAGCCCGATATCATGAGGAAACATAAATATTTTTCACTGTAAAAAAATTTTTGGGTTCCACACGATTGATTTGTGTTAGGACAACATGAAGGAATCATGTTAACCTATTAGTGTTTGCTAATTAAAGTGGATTGAACATAAAACAATTAAGTTGTCCCCCAAAAAATCTTAAGAATTGTAAAGAAGTTCAAGAAATTCAAACAAGCAGCAAAAATAATCTTCTGGGCGTACATATTGTTCAAAAATTGCTGTAATACGTTTAAATTAATGTGTATTTTTCTGCTTGAAAACCTAAGATTTTCAATAGATACGTTCCCCCAAACCTCACCCCTTAAACCTACCCCTCATTGGCAGACATACCAAGTTGGGGGAAGCCATTTCCGGGGTTGACAAGTTGACAGAGATGATTTGCCGGATATTGCCGTAAGATGTTCGACATATGCGCAACGTATATGAAAACGCGGGGGGTGCAACGTGTCTGAAGAGCGAGGATGAATGTGGTGGAGAGGGGTGCGCGATGTATTTGCGGGACACTCCCGGAACTGTCTGCATTGCGGGATGAGAAAATTATACGAAAATATGTAAGATGAATTAATACAAATTCACTAAATCAAAAGCAAATTGCATTGATAAAACCTATTATTGACCTATAAATTCCTTATTATTAAAAGGCTTATTATTACTCATTTGCTAAATTTCAAAAGTTCTAAGCTTACATTTTTGAAGTTTAGTATTACATTTACATTTACTAAGCTGCTTTGATACAATCTACATTTTAAAAAGTAAATTGCTATATAAATAAACATGAATTGAATTTAATTGTTTAGGTCATTACTCATTATTCATTTATAATCTTTTCATTCATCAAGCTATTTGCTGCTACAAATAAATAAAGCAGGTTGTTAAGAACTTTTTTCGAAAAGCAAATCGATCAAATGGACACAATGAAAAGATTGAGAAGAGTTCTTCCGTGGGACACACTAGAGTTTGAGCATGCAAAATTCTGTAGTACTGCGCTGCAAAAAGGGGAGATGATTAGACATTTTAAAAGCGAGCAATTTGTCCATATTTTAAAATTCTGTACAGAGAGGTTGTGTTTAAACTTTCGATAGGTCTCACACAGTCACATGATGCAATTTCACAAGTCAGAGTTCACTAAGCTTGAACTTTGTAATCCAGTGAAGTACAAAATTTGTCGTACAAGCTTGCATTTCCAGTCTGAACCATTCACATGTGTATCAATGGAAGTCTGGGGTGAAAAGTGCAGTGTGACTGCAGCTTCAGACGAATAAAGAGTCGTTATTTACAGATTTATTCACTTTACTGAATCAATTGAGAATTGTAGTTTTATTGTACAAATTTAAGCATTCTTAAATTAAGATTTTAGCCAGCAGCTAGCCCTCTGCCACTCTCTCATGGTCACGCACTGAAGCTAAGCAGGGCTGTGCCTGGGCAGTACCTGAATGGGAGACTACATGGGAAAGCTAAGTTGCTGCTGTAAGTGGTGGTAGTGAGGCCAGCTGGGGCCGCTCAACATGTGGTCTGTGCGGGTCGTAATGCCCCAGTATAGTGAAAGGGACTCTATACTGCTCAGTTAGTGCAGTCTTTTGGATTAGACATTAAACTGAGGTCCCGACTCCCTGTGGTCGTGAAAAATCTTCGAAAAAGAGTAGAGGTTTAACCCCGGCATTCTGGCCAAAACTGCCCACTGGCCTCAGTGGATGCTGCACACTGGTGGTGGATGAGGATGTTCCCCCCAATGTGTAAAGCTCTTTGAGTGTCCAGAAAATGCTATATAAATGTAAGAAAATATTTATTATTATTATTATTATTATTCTTAATTGACTAGAACATGAATCTAAAGCTGTTATTGTGTGAGACATTGATTATATTTGACATTGATTATAATTTTTTCTTTCTTGCTTACTCCCAGGGCCATTTATAACAAAGATGATATTTAGCCGCACCATATTGGTGTTTTGTAATATAAATTTTTAATGAGGTGGGTTGTTAGCCCAACGCTTAACCCACAACCTGGAGGACCAGGACATACACACTTACACTTTGAACAATTTTAGCTTACCTCATTCACAGCACATCAGTCTTTGAACTATGGGGAAAACCAGAGCACCCTGAGGAAACCACAGGAACACGGGGAGAACATGCAAACTACACACAGAAATGCCAACTGACCCAGCTGGGTCTTAAACCAGCAACCTTCTTGCTCTTAGGCGACTGTGCCATTGTGTCGCTCATTGATTATAATATAATGTTAAATTTAAAGAAAGTTCAAATGTTTTGTAATAACCCCTAATAACAGTAGTAACTTTTTTTCTGATGAGTATTTCGATGAGTGCCCTATGAAGGATTAAACAAGAATATTTATTCTCATTTTCAAAAACAATAAAAATAAAATGTAATTAAAAATAGTTTATGCTTGAAATGAAAACAGATTGAGAAATAAAGGATTATTTTTCAATGGCGCTAAATTTTTTTTTTTTACTTGAAGCATTGTTAAAACTGAATGTCTATCTAATACCATTTACTTTCTCAAGTAAATATCTTAATCTTGATCTTTTTGATTTAGGAATGTTTGTGTATCACTGTAATTGTGTAGAAAGAGCATCCAGAACATTCTTCGCAATTTATACTTTTTTTATTCACAGAAAGAAATTCCAAATAACATTTTTGCTGAAAATGTCTTTAATTAAAGAAAATTCTGCAGCTTGCGCTTAAATATTTCACTAAAAGTCAAAGTGAACATTTCTCTTCACAGCGTTCCTCAAGTGCTCGTGAAACTGTAATTAGCTGAGCCATATTTGCTCGATGCGATATCTTTCTCAAAATGACCCATGCAAACAAATGAAGGCAAACACACACCAGGCTCACTATCTAACAGGGTGTTGGATCTGTTTTTGACATCTGAATAATCTTGTTTACACACTCGGCCTGTGACACATTTTCACATTTGCTCAACACAAGCCTTGCAATGAGGGGTGTGAAAAGGGGGCAATTAACCAAAGAGATTGAGATTGTCCAAAAAAAAAATCAATCTTCTCAAAAAGTGGCATTTCCTCTGATGAAGCAATGCTCAAAACACGGTGAGTGAAGCATCCAAAGCTACACTGGAGAGTTTCTACAGAACGTTAAACCCTTTGAGTGCGGTTAAGCGTAGTAGGATGATTAAAGCAAAGGGGTTTACCAGACTTGTTGTGTATGTGTCTGAAGGGAGAATCTAGTAAAGTCCTGGTGGTCTGGAGCGTCTGAATGCGTAGGCATGAAGACCTTGTATCATTCTTTCCTTTTTGGATGAACACACCATGCGAGTCTTGTTAAATGTAATTGCGAATGCATTGTACGCTCACCGGACACTTTATTAGGTACACCTGTTCAAGCATGTGTTAATCTGCCAATCACATTGCAGCAACACTATGTAGATGTGGATCAGCTGAAATTAAAAGTGAGCATCAGAATCAAGAAGTAACAGTGACTCTGATTGTGATATGGTTGTAGTTTCTGAGTTTTTCTCATGAAACTGCAACCTTTGCTGATCTACAATAATTTCCGACCTTGAAGCAGATGAGCTACACCAACAGATTGGATTTAAACTTTGCTGTCAACAATCTAGGGATAGTAAGATAACACTGATTCTAACACTAACCTACATTAAGTACATTTTGTTTTCTGTAGTCAATCATGGGGGATAAAACGTGTTTTTGTTTTAATATATAAATATCCAATAATTTTTTCATATTAAAAATATTACAAAGAAATAGCACTTTCTCCAGAAATAAAATATAGAAAGTACTGTGAAAAATTGGCCTTGCTCTGTTAAACAACACTTGTTAAAAGAAAAAAAATTATAACTCTATATACATGTTAAAGAGCCCATATTATACATGAAATAGGGTCATATTTTGGTTGTAAGGGTCTCCAACAACAGTCTAATATGCATGCAAGGTCAAAAAACACTTTCATGGTCTTATAATCTGCATTTATTTTTACCTAATTACCACTCCTTAACGCGAAGCTAATCTGTGCTGATTGGACCGATGACAGTCTGTTGTCGCGCGCGTACTGAAGAGCGATGTTGTCGTGCTCGTTCTGATCAGCGGTGTTGTCTCGCGCGTGCTGTAAAGCCGGGGGGGGGCACATTGCTCACGTTCTTGCGCACACGTCCACACACACACACACACACAGACAACATTGCGCACACACACACACACACACACACACACACACACATAAACCTAATCCGGACGACAACGCGCGCGCGCATGCACGCACATACACACACACACATTACACTCCTCCACGGGAACGTAAAGCAGCATGCGTCAACTTTTTTTTTAGCACTTTTTTAGCAACAACTTTAATCGCACGTACTTACACTTGAGAAATGAAGGAAGAAACCGATCCATGTCTAGTCTTTACTGATCCTTCCTTTAACAAACGAAGTATTCTTTGTAGCATGTAGTTTCCAGAAGTTTCCAGTACTTTCCAACTGCTTAAAGCTGGGCTTATGCTGAGGTTTCATCTTTGGGTAGAGACTCAATAATATCCATCTGCAGTGTGACTTTAATCGACCGGCATGTTTGTGTGTGTGTGTGTGTGGGGGGGTATCTGTGTCACAGGGCGGGGCCTCAGGTTTGAAATCTCCCGGGTTTGCGCGTGCACGTGAATAACTTTCGTTCGTACGTCATGGCGAAACACCTAATGACTTTGTATCAAGGCGACTCGTTTGAAGCACTATGAGTCGACTCTTTTATAAATGAATCAACAGTTTTAAACACTGTACTCTTACAAATTTAAGCCTTAGCTGGATATTTCACTACATTTAGAGCTGTGTTACACACTACATGGAGGGGCATTTTCAAAAACCCATAATATGGGCTCTTTAATACAGTATAAACAATGCATAAAGAATTGATCAGATTTAAAATAAATATTATATATTTTACTTATATATATTTAATAGATTTCAATGCTTTAATATTTAGTCAGTATTGTTATTGAAATACCTGTAAATATGTTCATCAATAAATAGAGTAAATCACAGTTGAAGGTATGTTTTGGAGTGTACAGTTTGTTGATTGTTATTACGCATTATCAGATCACGAGATCAGAAAAATATCGTCAAAATATTGTCTGAAAGTGGACAAAAGAGAACGGCAACATGTCTTCCTTGTCCTCTTGTGATTAGGTTGACCAAATTGCATCTTAAGGGGTTAGTTCACGCAAAAATGAAATTATACTTATCATTTACTCTTCCTCTAGAGGTCCCAAACCTTTATGAGTTTCCTTTTTTGCTAACACTTTTTATTTTGATGGTCCATTTGAGTATTAGTAGACTGTCTGCTTAATATACAGTTGAAGTCAGAATTATTAGCCCTCCTGAATTATTAGCGCCCCTGTTTATTTTTTCCCCAATTTCTGTTTAACAGAGGGAACATTGTTTCAGCACATTTCTAAGCATAATAGTTTTAAAAACTTATTTCTATTAACTTATTTATTTTATCTTTGCCATGATGACAGTAAATAATATTTCACTTGATATTTTTCAAGACACTTCTATACAACTTAAAGTGCCATTTAAAGGCTTCCCTAGGTTAATAAGGTGGATTAGGATGGTTAGGGTAATTAGGCAATTAGCTTAAAAAAAAAAATTAGCCTAAAGGGGATAATAATTTTGTCCCAAAAATGGGTTTTAAAAAATTAAAAACTGCTTTTATTCTAGCCGAAATAAAAAAAATTAAGACTTTCTCCAGAAGAAAAAATATTATCAGACATACTGTGAACATTTCCTTGCTCTGTTAAAGATCATTTGGGAAATATTTAAAATAGAAAAAAAAATCAAAAGGGGGCTAATAATTCTGACTTCAACTGTATATTGAAACTGCTCCTTCAAAAAACATTTAACTGACTATACGAAACTTTGCAAGTACATGTAAACTAACCCTAACTTCAACAATCTTTAACAATCTACTTATAATTTAATGAGAACACATGAGAACATGTAACTTAAATTCAACAAATGGACCATCAAAATAAAGTGTGGCTCTTTTTTCTGTTAAACACTAAATTATATTTTGTAGAATGTTAGAAATTGACGTCCACAGTTTGACAAATACTAAAAAATACTATGGAATTCAATGGTTACAGGTTTCCAACATTTTTCAAAATAACTTCTTTTGTGTTCAACAGAAAAAATGACACTCAAACTGTTTTGTGGCAAGTGAAGAGTGCATAAATGATGACTGAAATTTTTAGTTTTGGATGAACTATCCCTTTAATATCAAGTATAAACATGGCTTGAGGCTGCAGTTCACAGGTCCTCACTAAAATTTGACAACAGAAGACTGGAGAAAATGTGACTAATCTGATAAGTCTCCATTTCAGCTACAACATTTGGATTAGAGTAGTTCAATTTGGTGTACTGAAATCTCTCAGTAATCTTTCCAGCCCTACGAACATCAATGCCATGAAGTAAAATCCTAATAAAGTGGCCGGTGAGTGTGTATATCCTCTTCCAGCTCAATCACTCGTTCAGGGATCTAAAAATGTTTCACAGAGCATTAACCTATTTACACAGCAAACACAAGCGTACCTTTGAATTCCAGCTCCTGGAAGAAGCCAGAGCCATATTTTACAGCGCAAGCCTATAAACTGCTTTAACAGTAGTCTTTTATGGTAAAATTAACTGTAACTTTAGGCTAATTTCCAATCATTCCTTTTCATCCTGTGGGCTATCAAATTTACAGGTACATCACAGATTTTCCACAGCGCTCAAATGTGCTAATAAACCGTGTGTTTTTTTTTTATAAGTGGATGGCTGAAACTCGTTCTGGGGAGGTTTAAGCAAAGATTAACTGCACTCCGGAGACACTCAAAGACGAGTCTTCAATAAATATTCACCTACTATGCGCTCCAGACATTCGTCTTGGTGATAAGACCGCCTGCGTCATTTGTGCAGTTGATCTAGTATCACTTTATCGTAGTCGAAACAGGTAACTCGCGCTTGAGACGTGGGCATCATGCATGAGAATGGACCATTTGCTGATGTATTATGACAACATAAACACGTTCATTCCATTAGTGCTTTTAGAAGGCTTTCCACGGGTGCTTATAAATAAAACCACCTACAAAAACAGCCGTCACACGTGAGAAGAAGAAAAAAAATGTGATAAACAAAGATGTATGAGGGAAAACTTCAGTCATAACACACCCTCGGTCCATGTTAATGCACAAAAGGAATAAGCATTTAGTCCAACATAGTAAACCTTACATTTTATGGCCTATAACTAGACCGCAAAATTTCTAGAGTATTGCATTTATACAGTGTCACTAACTGGGACCAGATTCAAGAAACATGCTTAAGAAGAAGAATGTTCTTCTTAAAGGGGTAGTTCACTAATGAAGTAATGTGAATGAAAGTGAAGAAGGTAAAGAAATTCTGTCATCATTTACTCATCCTCAACTTGATCCAAACCTGTTTGAGTTACTTTATTCTGTGAACACGAAGGGAAAGAACACCCATTGACTTCCATAGTAATTCATGTTCCTACTATGGATGTCAATGGGTGTTTCTTCAGAATATCTTGTTTTTGTGTTCAACAGATGAAAAAATTTTGGTTTAGAACCACTTGGGAGTGAGGAGCGGGATAACAAATTTGAGATCTTAAATGTTTATTATATTTTATGTTTAAATAATTGCACTTCTTGAGTTTCTCAGAATTTATCTTAAGAAATGTCTTATTTCTGAAATCCAAATGCATAGTGTTTATTTTGCTAGTGCACAGTGTTATTTTTAGGTGAACAAGTAATCTGTTGGACAAGTTAATTCACTGAAAAGTCAATCAAAGTTTGACCATTTGCTTCTGAGTTTGGAATGGCCGTTCTTCAATGATGATGTCAAAAAACACTCACATGTAAACTGGAATGTGTGACCCATTTTGTTAGGTGGAATGTGTATTTGTTTGCTTGCTTAATTTATTTTCTCACTGGGTCTGTTGCGTTAAAAAATGACAATTCATTTGCAAAACAATTTGACACATTCGTTGCCATTTTAATGGTACAAAGTCTAAAATGCCTTTATGAATTAGGATTTAAACAATTTTAGTTTTTTATGATTTAAAATATAAGTATTTCAGCTTTTTAAATTCAGTTCACCTTTATTTTTATTTATTTACTTTTAGGGTTCACGTGAAATCAAATGTGTTTTTTTTTGAAGGATCCCATGAAAAACAACTGACGGAAATGATGAATTTAGAATAAAAATTTCAAATAAAAGTATGCTCCCTCGAGTTGGTTTTGGATTACTGCAAAAAAACATTAATGTGAAACACATTGGTCGAATAAACTCATTGCAAACATTACAGCCAAGTGACCAATGAGCTGTCTCCATCATGTTTGCCTTTTTACTATAGGTTGCTAGGTTACCAATACTACAGTCAGCCACTCTTAAAAACTTAAAAAACGCACATCATTTTTTAATTCATTTTTTTGCAATCTTTAAACAGTTTCAACTCATGTTTGGAGGGAAACCTGTCTTAACATTTAGAAGAATATGCACGGTAAAAAATGTCTGTTAATTAACATATTTGGGCCCTGTCATACACCTGGCGCAAAATGTGGCAAGACGCGTTAGGCACGATTTGTTGCTATTTAAACCAGTGCAACCCTAATTTTCACATTTTGTGCAACGTTGTTTAAATAGCAAATCAATTTGTGCCACTTTGTGGACTCATGGGTGTGCCGGTCTATAAAGGAGGTGTATTAAAGTGCATTGTTAGCACATTGTTAATTTGAGGAACTGAAATAGACCGTGCCATTGACCAATTAAAAGGTGGTCTAAAGTCCAGCACAGAGCACGTTATGCGCCTACGCAGATCCAAAATGAATTTAGAAATAGTTTTGAAACAAATCTTTTTGCTTAACAAAGTAAATTAAATATGTAGGAGAAGGGATGTCTTCAGTGGAGTGCGTACAAAACCATTAGCTTATCCACGAAAGTGAAGGAGTAAAGAGAAAGAGAAAGTAAAGAGGCTGAATGGAGAAGGCTCATTCTTTATTCTGGCTGCATATGGTATGTTTAATTGTTTTCTATCTAGTAAAGCATTCAGTTTTTCCACTCACAAAGTCTGCCATCTAAATAGCAAATGCGCCATGGCGTGACACAACTGACGCCTAAAGGGAATGTGAGATGAGTCTCTGATTGGTTTAATGCACGTTACGCTCAAAAGACACCCATAACTCATTAAGAAAATAAGCATAACCCTGTTAGACCATGCCCTGGGGCGCAGAGCGTAATTTTTTGTCCTTAAAATAGCAAAAGTGGATTCAGACACTTCGATAATGCTTTTGTGCCATCATTAGACTTTGCGCCTGGATCGTTAAAATAGAGCCCTTACTGTAAAATTTCGGTCAAATATGAGAGAGACTGTATCAGAAATGTTTCAATTCTGATTTTGTACTTATTATTACAATATTACAGTTTTTATTTTTATTTTACATATTTTGTTGGGTGGATCTCAGGCTTTGTTTGAAATCAAAATTATTAATAAAAAAAGAATGAAAAAAATAGAGCCCTTTGTGTTTTCTGTTTATTCATGGTTGTGAATTGCATTATGGGACCTTGATCTCTGCTCTGTCAACTTTTGATGTTGTAAATTCAACTCCACAGTTTAACAAAGTGACTTTTATTGACATTTTTGTAGTTTGAAATAATATAATGTATAAGATATAATATAGAAGTTTTAAAATAACAGAAAATGTACTGGCAGTTTATTACCAGGTTTTATACTGAAATATACAACACCAACCCAGATAATGTCACTTTAAACTATGAAAAATGCTCATTAAAGTCACTTTTTCCAACGTTTTTAGGTTAAAAGTTGTCCGAAGAAAGTTCAACATCTCATAATATGTAAAGTAAATAAAGCATAAATAAATGGGGAAAAATAAAGACATGAATAACAAAATACAGAAAACTGCTAATTTACAGATATTTTTTACAGTGTGGACTGAAAGCACTGCAGCGACCAAACCTTTATAAGCAGAAAAAATCAAAAGACTAAAGTAACTTTTGTCATGTTTTGTGTACAGAAAACAGGTCCAAGGTTCATATTAATCATGAAAGCAAGTTTAAATATGTGAGAATCCAACGGGAAACACTGACATGAACTCAGAGTGTGCAAAAACGTTTTTTAAAAAAAGCAGTAGTAATATTTAAATAAAATTCTATAGTGTATTTTAACCATACTACATATGAAGAGTTTTGAATCAAAAGCCTCTCAATGACACTCTCAATGAAATATTCTTCTAAAATTAGCATTTTTTTCAGGCTCCCGAGTTTATGTTCAGTTATTTTAGTTTAAAGGCAATGAAAACAACCTATTCTTTATCATAAAATTAAAATTACTACTAAATTAAAGTTAAACACAGAAGATTTCAATTGGCACTTGCATCTGAACTCTTCACATTATAGTATTTACAACTCATTGTTAATGAACGCCACAGCATACGGTTGTATTTTAATATAATATACCTTATAGTTGAATACAAATACAGCATATATTACTACAGTTGTTGTTTTACCAAACCAATGATAATTTAAGTACTTAAATTAGGTACTTTTAATTTAAGTACTAATTTAAGTCATTTAAGTACTCTACAACTATTATGTTTATCAAAATGGGGGGAAAATAAGATAAACAAAGACGTACGAGGGAAAAATTCAGTCCACAAACACGCCCTCAGTCCATGTTAATGCACAAAAGGAATAAGCGTTTCAGCTCCAACACAATAAACCTTACGTTTTATGGCCTATAACTAGACCTCAAAGGCTTTTGCGTAGCGACGGCCCCGAAAATTGTTGACTTGGCACAAGCCTAGCACTGTAATTTAGGGCAAAAACAGCGTTTACAGTTGATGACGGATGCAGCCAGACAAAAGTGTATCCTTCGCATACTCCATTAAACTAGCATGCACGGTTAAGCTCGCAATACGGTCATCTTCTGTTGTTGATGAGTAGGTAAACACGTGCAGCCCACCAGGCTCCTGCCCTCACCGTGACCTTCACACTTCCGCTAGTCCTTTAGATCTGTCAGAGACGGTCTCAGTTAAATACAAAGACCCTAAACGCCCTTTCCAGGGCACATGGGTGATTCCTAGGCTGTGACAATGAATGCCAGGATATTTGACAGAGAGGAATGCTGTTTTTTACTTAAGGCAGGAGTGAAAATAAGTTTGTCTTTGACTGGGATAGTCTAAGGACAAGTAAAAGTGCTTTTGCCTTCTTCAAAGTTTAATAGAGAATGTTAGCTCACTCTTTAAATCATTACTAATACTTCAATGAGAGTTGACATGAAGCTAAATTCAACAATGTTTAAAAAGGGAGGATCAAGATAAATCTGATTGGTTGTTAGCCGTGCGATATTCTGCAATAACAGTGCTTGTACAGCCTCTTCACCCTTGTGTATTACTCCGCCCACATAGAGTGACAGCAGATCAATAAACTCACAACAGTTTGACAAATAATGCTGCTGTTGAACAACATAATGTACTTTTTAAGGCTTTTTAGGTGAGAATGTAGTTGTTTAGATGGCAACTATACAGTTTATGTATAAGGATAGTGCCTATTTTAGATATTTATATTTCTGAGATACAGCGCAGCTGCGGGCATTAGCTTGTCATTGAGCAGAGCCAAGACGGTTGACGTTCCACCACAAGATGGCAACAGAGACCGCATAATAAGTCCTCAGGGGAGGAAAATAAAAAAAATACAGCTGATCAAATCATTATAAAACTGGTTAGTGACACTCTAAATTCAATCTCTCTCTTTTGTATGTTGTAGTGCTGTATTTATACCATAGTCATCTGGTAGTGTTTGCTTTGCTTTGGCTTTTTTGGGGGGGTTAATCATTGTGATCTCCCAATTGTAATAGAGAAATACTGGGATATCTCTGTAGACTGATGGCATTTTATGCCATTCAGCCTTATAATCTTAAAATGTGAGGAAAATCACCTGTTTTGTCATCACTTTAGACATTACGCTAAAGAATCATTCAAATACTAGCTCCAAAGTGATGTTTGTGAAGTAGCAAGGGTTTCTGCTGTTCTGACGTCAGCTGCAGATGTGAATGAATGGCAGGTGAAAGTAGTTCCTTTTACAAAAAGGTTTTTGATAGTGTCCGTGTTGATTTTCATTTTTTATATACACAATTATGCCGTCAAACTGTTGTACCCTACCAGTGCCGATATACAGCCATTTTGCACTACTTCTTGGGTAATATTGGGGAAGTCAAAGTAAAGTGAGAACATATGATACTCCAGTGTTTTGGAATATGGAAAAACTGTATCTGATTGGGCAGTTAAAATATTTAACTTGGGTTAAAAGCCCTGGCATCTGCCTGAGATCAAGACCTTTTATTCTGTTCTGTAAGCTAAAGCGATCTACTCACGGGAGGGGGTTGAAATCAGGGGTTGTGTGATTTAATTCTAGAAAGACGTTGAAATTGGATAATAGATCTATAATTAGAGCTGTAAAGCTTAACTTTTCGATCCTAAGTGAAAAATCGTCGTAGCCGGTGTTTTGGAATAGAAAAACTGTCTTAACGCTGTTTTCATCTGTATTTATATTATTTGTTTTCATTTTATTTCCAATTATGCACTTAAAAAATATTTATTTATTTATTTATTTATTTATTTATTTATTTATTTACTTACTTATTTATTTATATATAAATATAATATATTTTTAAACAACTATTTTATCAATTATTTTTAAATTGTTACTTAATTAATTATTAAGCAACTAATAATAATTTATTTATTTATTTGTTATTATTTTTATGATTTTTAAAAAGGAAAAAAAAGGAAACTTACTGTGGATAAATATTATTATAAATATTATACATTTGATCAGAGATCATTTGACTTAATGACAACACTTATTTAATAAAAAAAACTCACTTATATAAAAAACCTACATAGCATACAATTAAATAAATAAATAAATAAAATGTCACATATTGCATTATATAACTTTGCATTGTGGATTATGATTAGGCATTATGCAGGTTCCTTATACATTTCAAATCATAACCTATGAATAAGTTTAATGTTGCACGTTTACACTGGTTTAATGTTGCATATTTGATATTTATGCATGTTTCTTATGCAATTCACGTCTTAACTTCAAATTCGGCATCATCATTTCTACATTTTAATATGAGCAGTTGTTTACATTGAAAAGCTATTAATTTCCCCATAAGGTCAATCAGGTCACACCATATAAAAAGCTGCAGCTGCTTGTTTCAAAGCTCTCAGCGTATAAAGGTTCCTGCTGGACTTCCTGTTCATCCTGTCACTCGCACTGTTGTCATTATGAGACCTTTTACAAATATGTACCCACACCGCGAATGACTCATTCAGCAAACACTCGCAAGTAAGAAGCTTTTTTTTCTCCCAGTGAGTGGTTCTCATCAAACGATCTGAAGGAATGCAGCAGGGATGGTGAAATGCACTTCCAAGCTCTCCATCGCTCCTTTTTTTCCTCCTATTGATTGTGCTTCAGATCAAAACCCAAACAAACATGCGGTTGCCTCGCAACAAGTTAGATATTAAAAACTCGATACCGCTTTTGGCAGCATTGATTGATCGTTTTATTGATGGACATGGTCTTTAATCATGCTCGAGTCAAAATGTAGTCGCAGAACTAATCCAGGAGCATAACATTTTAAAAATACATTCATTTTCAGTTTGACCTCATTGCCTTGCTTGTGAACCGTGTTTGCGGTTTGAATTCATTTCATCATTCCTTCGTGCAGGAACTTTCGAAGTATCTTCGCACATAGCAGCAGCGAGCGCCCGAGGCCCAAAAACACAGATCAGCCAATTACAAGTTATTAGAACAAACAGTTCAAAGCACGAATACATTCTGATCCTGTACGCTGTCATGACCTGGAATGCCTCAAACCGCATTCATCAAACCTGTTATAATGTACAGTACAGTATGTCTTTTTTAGGTCAGGTCATTTGAGGTATAAAGACAAAACGCAGACAGTTGTGCACGAACTGAATGAACTAAAACTGCTGCAAAATGTCAACGTTGTTGAGGATACGGGTGCAAAAGGGCTGACGACATTCAAAAAAATAAACCTTTAGCAGATTCAACGGACCCAATTACAATGTACACTGTAAAAGGTTTTCATGGTTCAAGGTGAACATTTTTCATAAAAGGAACCCTCCACTTTTTAAAAAAAAGGCTAATTTTCTAACTCCTCTAGAGTCAAACAGTTGCGCTTAAACATTTTCATTCATTCAGCTGAATCTATTCACTTTTAGCTTAGCTTAGCATACATAATTGAATTGAATTATTCAATTCAATTCAGCTTTATTTGTATAGCGCTTTTACAATGTAGATTGTGTCAAAGCAGCTTCACATAAATGGTCATAGTAACTGGATCAGGGTAGTTCAGTTTTTAGTGTTTAAGTTCAGTTCAGTTTAGCTCAGTTCAGTGTGGTTTGAAGTCATTATTGACAGTCCAAACACTGAAGAGCAAGATTAGACCATTAGCATTTCATTCAAAAAAATTCAAATAAGAGTTTAGATAATTTTCCTATTTAAAGTTTGACTCCTCTTTAGTTTCATTGTGTACTAAGATATATAATAATCAAGGAACTTTACTGCAGTACCATGGCTGCAGCAGGGACAATCACATTACACAGCACCTGAAAATAGTCCCCAGCTAGGTAGCTAAGTAACAGAGCTGTGCAAAACATTTTGATATTTAATGTGACTAAACAGACTGAAACTGCAGTAAAATGTCCACGTTATTGAGGATACAGGTGCAAAAAGCAGACAATATTCTTAAAAATAAACTAGCAGAATCAACAGATCCAATAAAAATGTACTGTAAAAGCTTGTCATGGTGCATGGTGCAACATTTTTCGTCAGGCGTAATAATCAAAGAACTTTGCTGCAGTACCTTGGTTGCAGCAGGGCTAATCACATTACGCAGCACCTGAAAATAATCCCCAGCTAGTTAGCTAAGTAATAAAGCTGCGCTATATAATTTTTTGCCCGAGATCCGATTTAATGATTTATGCTAAGCTACGCTAAAACTGCTCCTGCCAGACCCAGAGATCGGCTAAATAGATTGAAAAAATAATGACACTCAACTGTTTAACACTAGACACACACTTGTAAAATCTCTCCAAAAAAGTGGACGGTCCCTTTAAAAAGTACATTAGGGAACCAAAATGGTTCTTGTATTGGAGCACTATTAAATCTCCCCTCTGGAACCTTAGATTGTAAACGGTCTTCGGTGATCTTGTCATCTAGTCTAGTTTATTTGTTTACTTATTTTTTAGCATGATGGATATACACTTATTCGGATGGTAGGCTCAGAATTCAGAGTCAACAACATGAAAGCATGGATCCATCCTGCCTTTTATTAACGGTTCAGGCTGGGGGTGGTGGTGTAATGGTGTGGGGGATTTTTTTGGCACACTTTCAGCCAATAAGTACCAATTGAGCATCGTGTGAACACCACAGCCTACCTGAGTATTGTTGCTGACCATGCCTATCCCTTTATGACCATCTTCTAATGGTTCTTCCAGCAGATTAACGCACCCTGTCATAAAGCGTGAATCATCTCAGACTGGTTTCTTGAACATGACAATGAGTTCACTGTTCTTAAATGGCCTCCACAGTCACTAGATTTAAATCCAATAGAGCGCCTGTGGGATGTTCACATCATGGATGTGCAGCCGACAAACCTGCAGTAACTGCGTGATGCTATCATGTCGATATGGACCAAAATCTCTGAGAAATATGTCCAGCACCTTGTTGAATGTATGCCACAAAGCATTAAGGCAGTTTTGAAGGCAAAAGGGGGTCCAACTCGGTACTAGTAAGGTCAAACCAATGAGTGTACATTGGACAAAAAGTAGCGACTAATACAGTTTATGTCCCAAAACCATCAAAAGTTTGTGAATGAACACACAAAAAGATCTTAGCACAGGTTCAGAAACTGAAAGTAACATATAAATCAACCAAAGCACAAATTGAATGTGATTACCTGGAGCTACATTCATCAAACCTGCTCTAATGTACAGTACAGTATGTCTGCTTAAGGGAAGGTTGCATAATACACAACGCAGACAATACATACAGACAACTCTGAATAAAAGTTCTGCGAAATGTTTACGTTTTTGAAAATATATGTGCAAAAGTAGATTAAATGTGATTCAATTATTTAAAAAATTAACTATTTATTTGAAATAGTAGTTCAATGGAGAACATTTAACAATCATCCATTAAAGATATGCAGGAAAATGTTCTTTAAAGTTAAATAAATTGTTCTTCTCACTCATGATAATGTACGTTGAGGTTCTTTGAGATGGCGTGAATGGCATGTTTGTAGTGTAAAATACTACAGATCAACCAAAGCACAGAAACATTCTGATCCTGTACTATGCTATTACCTGTAACGCCTGAAGCGCCACACATCAAACTCGTTTTAATGTACAGAACAGTACGTTTCCTTTAGGTCAGGTTATATGAGGTCTGAAGACACGTGATGTGCATAGACAGACTGAATATCCTGTAAAATTTCAATGTTTTGAGAATAAAGTTGCAATTAGCTTATATCTGGCAAAATTCTTGATCATCCAATGGTTTCATTAAGAACATTCAACACTCAAAAGGTTCTTCATAGTGCAAAAATATGCTTTATAATAATAATAAATTGTTCAGAGTTATTTAAGTTTGTTACCAAATGCTCCTTCCAGAATCTCCTTGAGCATCCCGTAAAAGGATTACAGGTCTTATTTGATCTTGAGATCTAGTCTGGCTTGGTTTGTTTTTGAACAAAAGGGACAAAGACTGGAAGAAGGGGAGCAAGCGATGGCATGATGGGTCAATTTTTTTAGATTGACAATAGTCCAAAACCATCAACATTTCCAGAATAAACATTCTCAAAGACCGTCTTAAAAGAGTTGATTGTAGCTTAGAGTAACACATATCAACCAACAACAGAAACATTCTGATCCTGTACTCTGTTATTAGCCGGAATGCCTGAAGCGGCAATCATCAAACCTGTTGTAATGTACAGTACAGTATGTTATATTTAGATCAGGTTATGTGAGGACTGAAGAGACAAAACAAATTACGAGTACAATATGTCTTCTTTAGGTCAGGTTGTTTGAGGTCTACAGACACACGACACGTGACATGCCCAGACAGACTGAATATGCTGCAAAAATGCAATGCTTTTAGGAATAAAGGTGCAAAAAGTAGGGCTGGGGGTCGATTGAGATTCAATTTTATTTTTGTTTTACATAAAATCAACTTTACCTATTTTTTTAATAGTGTTAAAAGCCCTCCATTCTTATATCGAAACATCCACACACATATGACTGACAGAGATCTGACTAACCCCCACATTTAATTCGTGTTGTAATGTTATTACTTTTTATTATTTTTCAGATTTGGACTAATGTAATAAGGTGCACCTTTTGTAAAGCAGCTTTGGAATAATATTTTTTTTGTGGAAAGCGCTATGCAAACAAACTTGAATTGGATTAAAAGTATTGTTTCAGTGTACAGCTTGGTATGCTATTGTTTGCTGTGCGGTTTGTTTCTGTTTGACAATTGTGAACATGCATTTAAAACCCTACTCACACTGGGGGATTTTCAGCTACGATTTGGTGGTCTAAGACAAATTTGAGAAATTCTAACAGATTCCTATAATCTTGGGCTAAAATTTGTGGACTTTGATCATTTGATACACTGTTACAAAATGCAGGGTTCCAATACAAATCAATTGAGTTAACTTAAGCATTTTTAAGTGAATAGAACATAAAACATTTAAGTTGTCCCAAAAAAATAGGAATTGTATTGATTCAGCTAGTTTTAAATAAGCAGTTTAATCAAGCAGCAAAAGCCATTTTTTTCAATGTATGTTCACTAACGTTTTGTTCTTGATTGAGTATCCTTTTAGCTTATTTACTACTGCCAGGGTTTGAGAATAAAGAATCATAACAATAATGAGAAATTAATTCATGGAAATTAGTTCCAGGAATCCAAATTGGTATTGGTTTAAAAAACTTTACAACAGCCTAAACTAAAAGTGGAATAATGTGTTTCAATAAAAACATTTAATATAAATGGAAGTTTTCAATCACAAAAACAAATGGTTCTTAAGAATGGACAAAAGTGTTCTTTGGATTATTAAAATGTTTACACTTAGAAAGGTTCATGGGGAACCAAAGTGCACTCAAAAAACTGTTTGCTCAAGCTACTTATTTAAAATGAACTGAAACAGTTTTTTTAGACAACTTAATTGTTTTTTGTTCAACTCACTTAAAGTTGTAAAAATTAATAAGTTAACTTAATTCCTTCATGTTGTCCCTACACAAATCGATTGTGTGGAACCCAATATTTTTTAAAGTGTGGTTCTTCAAAGTGAAATCCTTCATCTGCAACCTTAAATTGTAAATAGTCTTCAAAAATTTTGCAATCTATTCTAATTTGGTTTGTTTTTTGAAAGAAGTGGAGTGACTGTTGGAAAAAGTTGAGTGACTAATAGTAAGAGTTTGGGAACCATGCATTTGCCAAAACAATAACAATTTTTGTAAATGAATATCCAAAAAGGATGCTATTAAACAGGTTAAGATAGTCAAAACTTAAACTAACGTAACTCAATCAAAGTACAAATATAATGTGATCATGTACTCTGTGATTAGCTGGAGCTATATTCATCAAACCTATTTTAATGTACAATACACTAAGTGTTTTTTATGCTACGTTATTTGATACAAAACACATAAAATGCTCACAGGCTAGTAAAGGTTTTTTTTCTTTAAAGGTGCAACAAGTAGCTTAAATTTAGCAATAATAAAAAAAAAGATTGTTCATTTGAATTAGTAGTTTTATGGAGAATATTAAACAAACATCTACTCAAGGTATGAAGCAAAATGTTCTTGAAAGCAGAAAAAACATTTTCTCACTCATGAAAATGTACATTTAGATTCCTTGGGGAACAAAAATGAATGGCATGTATGTAGTGTAAAATACTGCAGATCAACCAATGCACAGAAACATTCTGATCCTTAACTCTGTTATTACCTGTAATGCCTGAAGCGCCATACATCAAACTTGTTTTAATGTACAGAACAGTACGTTTTCTTTAGGTCAGGTTATATGAGGTCTGAAGACACAAAACAGACACGTTACATTAAATGCCGACTGAACTCTGAGTACTGCATGTCTTCTTTAATTCAGCTTGTTTGTGGTCTAAAGACATATGATGAGCATCGTTTAGACAAAATGTCAGTATTTTAAGAATACAGATGCAAGAAATAGCTTAAATGTGACAACATTCTTAAAATGAACATGTACTGTAACTCTCATGGAACCTTTCCATCATATAAAAGGTTCTTTATATTCAAAAGATATTTCTTAGATTGTTAAAGAAATATTTGCTGAAAAGTTATTTGGCAACCAGAAATGGTTCTTGTAAAACATGTTGGGTTACTCCCAAATCCTTCATGTTGCCTCAACACAAATGAATGAAGTTAACTTAATCATTTGTACAAATATAAGTGGATTGAACATAAACAGTTAAGCTGTCTTCAAAAAGTTTAGGAATTTAGATTGAACAAGCAGCAAAAGGCTTTTTTTTAGTGCACTGTATAATACTGTAGGATCACTGCCTAATCCCTCCTTTTGGAACCTTCATGAACATACTGTTGGAGGATTACAGGTCTTATTTGATCTTGAGAACTAGTCTGTTTTTGTTTGTTTATGAGCATAATAGACAAAAATGGAAGAAATGGAAGAACAATGTTTTAGACCAACAACTTAAGAATAATTGTGGAAAAAGGAGCCATAATCTGACAGAATTCTTAAAATTAAAAGTGCTTTTATGGAATCAGTGGTTCCATGAACAACTTTTAGTGCTCTATTGTAATGACCTAGGCACAAAGTCTAAAGAGCATGGCACAAAAGCATTAAGGTCGTGTCTGGATCCACTTTTGCTATGCCGTGGCGCATGGTCTAACAGGGTTGCACTTATTTTCATAATGAGTTATGGGTGTGTTTTGAGCATAACGTGCATTAAACCAATCAGAGTCTCATCTCACATTCCCTTTAAGAGTCAGTTGCGTCACGCCATGGTGAATTTGCTATTTACATGGCATACTTTGTAATAAGAAAAAAAGAATGTTTTACTAGCGAGAAAACAGTTAAACAAACCATCTGCAGCACAAGGATAAAGAACAAGCCTCCCCCATTCTGCCTCTTTTCTTTCTCTTTACTTTTACTCTACTTTACTCCTTTACTTCCATAGATAAGCAAAACAGTGTTGTACGCACTCTAGGGAAGACATCCATTAGCCTACACATTTATTTTGTTTGTTAAGCACAAAAATTTGTTTCAAAACTATTTCTAAATTAATTTCTAATTCCCAGCATATTAATAAATTACCATTAATAATAAAGTGTGGTCTGAGTTACTGTATATCCAAACACACGTCCTATTCTTATGCCCCATATAGTGACGCATACATCTCCAAAACTCGACAGATGGACAAATAAATAATACTGCTAATAGTAATAGTATTATACAACTGCAAATTGTCATGAATAAACTGAAAAAAAAATGACATGAAGAAGGCAGTGCTTTTTATATTTATGTAGAAAATAATATTTTTGTAACATTTTAATCCTTTAATTCTTTTCAGTTGTAAAGATATTTGTGAATTGCTGTACAATATGTGTATATAAAGCAATGTGTAAGCATTTAGATCTGCATAGGTGCATAACTAATGCCGAGTTCAGACTGCATGATTTTCAAAGTAGTCGTGTCACAGATGTTTTCACAATGCATGACTATCTGGGCTAGCGTTTCGTCGCTGCTTTGTTTACACTGCAAGATGGATCGGCGACAGGGACATTCACATTGCATGACTTTACTATAGGAAGAATCGCCGACAACTTTGTCCAAACTACGTCTCACAGCCAATAACACGTAGTATATCTTTTGTTATTAACTACATAATGAGAAAGAAGCCTTTAATGGGGTAGAACATGTACATATTTGCTCACCTGGGTTTAAAGGTAATTAGACATTTCTCCTCAACGTTGATAATAAACTAATTTCTTTTTGTATGAAACGTCAAACAGACACGGTTGCTCCTGAGTCCTGTCAAACCTCCACTAGTTTTTCCTCCATTTCGTGGGTCTAAATAAACCGAAAAAGAGCGCTTTTAACTTCTCCCGCAGCCTCCCGCTGGCCTGCAGCATGTATACACACACACACACGCATACACAAGTGGATGCCGCTCTCTCATTGGCTGTAGGCGATGGCTAATGTTATTTTCAGTCAAAACTCAATTCACACGTCATGATTTGAATCGCCGACAGCTCCAGATATTTAGCACGCCAAATATCTCACAGGCATCGGCGACTCATCGGCGATTCTCTTAGATCGCGTCTTTGAAAGTTCATACTGTGTGATTGTCACTCACGTGCTAGAGCAGCGATTTGCCTGTGATTTCAGGCATTTGTCGGCGATTTCTCAAAACCTGTCGGCGAGCCAAAATCGGGGCTAAAATCACGCAGTCTGAACTAGGCTTTACGTGCTCTGTGCTGGACTTCAGACCAGCTTTTAGTTGGTCGATTGCAGTCTATTGCAGTTCTTTAAAATAGCAATGCACCAACAATGCGCCTTAACACACCTCTATTGTAGACCAGCATGCCCATAAGTCCACAAACTCGAGCAAATAAAATTGCTATTTAAACAACGTGGCATAAAACATGAAAATTAGGCTTGCATTGCTCTGAAAATAGCAACAAATCGCGGCAAACATGCCTTGCGCCTCATTGTACCGGGTGTATGATATTGCCCTAAACATCAATGATTGTTTTTAATGATTCATAGCATACATTACAGTAGAAAAATGTTCTTCATAGTATATTTAAAGCCCTTCGGAGAATCAAAGAAAAGACAATACTCCAAAACTACTGTATCGAAATATTGAGAATAACATTGTACAAGACAGTCTTAAAAGAGCCTAAGTTGATTTGTAGCTTAACAAAGATCAACCAAAGCACAGAAACATTCTGATCCTGTACTCTGTAATTAGCCGGAATGCCTGAAGCGGCGTTCATCAAACTTGTTGTAATGTACAGTACAGTATGTTATATTTAGGTCAGGTTATGCAAGGTCTGAAGAGACAAAACAGAGCATGTGTACATGCCGAATGAATTTCGAGAACAATATGTATTCTTTAGCATGCCCAGACTAGACATACTAAATGTGATGCATATATATATATATATATATATATATATATATATATATATATATATATATATAAGAATAAAGGTGCAGAAAGAAGCTTTAACTTGGTAAATTTCTTAAAAATGAAGGAACTTTTTTTTTGGAATTAGGGGTTTCATGAAGAACATTTAACAACCAAGGAAGTTCTCCATGATTCAAATTATTCCTTATAGTAAATAAATATTCTTTACAGTTGAGAAAAACGTATATTAAGAGCACTTTGGGCAACCAAAAATAGACAATAGTCCAAAACCGTCAACATTATGAGAATAAACATTCAAAAAAAAGTGATCCTAAAACAGCCTAAGGTGATTGTAACTGTAAATAACAAAGACCAACCAAAGCATAGATACATTCTGATCCTGCACTCTGATATTACCTGAAATGCCTGAAGCTGCATTCATCAAACCCGTTCTAATGTACAGCACAGTATGTATTTTTAGGTCAGGTTATTTGAGGTCTAAAGACACAACAAAGACATTGTGCACAGGCTAAACAGATTGAATATGCTGCAAAATGTCAGTCTTCATGAAAATAAAGGTGAAAAGGGTAGCCTAGAATGGCAACAATATTAAAAATAAAGGCTCTTTTTTTACATGAATGGTTCTTTTGACAACAGTGGAACATTTCTACTGCACAAACACTCCTTAAAGTCTAAACATTTCATTAGATTTGCAAAATAATCTTCATATTAAAACAATTTTGGTTCTTTAAGGAAGCAAAAAATTGGAGGTTTTTACAGAATCTTCTGAGTGTAGGATTATTGGTCTCAGTTGATCTTGCAATCTAGTCTGATTTGCTAGATTTTTAAGCAAAAGTCAAGATTATACAACTGTTTTAATACATTTTTCCAGTACAATTCACCAAAATTAGAGGAAGGGGAGCAATCGATAGCATGAGGTTTTTGGATGATCTGTACGACTGGAAACATTCCAGAAACATAAACATTTTGGAGAATAAATCTCCACTATAAAAATGTCATAATTTAGAGCACATATCCGCCAATGCATGGATACATTGTGATCCTCTTACTTGGAATACCCAGGAGTGCAATTCATCAAACCTGTTTTAATGTACGGTATACTACAGTACATCATGTTTAGCTTAGGTCGTGTGAGGTCTATAGACACAAAAAGAGACTCTGCATAGTTTGCAAATGCTGAAAAAGATTCAACATGCCAATCGTTTGGACAATAAAGGACCAAAAGTAGCTTAAAAATCAGATTTGGCTTGCTGAGATGCTAGAACTAGAAAATAAGTTTAGCGTATATATATATTTTTTTTAATGGGAGAAAGTGGAGCAATCGAAGGGATATGTTTGGTCTGGAAAATTTTGTCGAACGATAAAATGGTTCAAAAATGACCAAAGTTTGAGAATAAAAAGTCTTATTTTAGATCAACCAATGTGTAGTTCCTGATAGATTTTAGCTGAAATTATCAGACCTTGGTTCATCAAACCTGTCATAAACATTACACAGTATGTTTTTTGGATATTTTAAGGGAGAAAAACACAAAATACACAAGGATAACTGTCTTTTTGGGAAGGTCGGTGAGGAGTTCATTACAGTAATCCACTCTTATGGTGATAAAAGCATAAACACATTTCTCTTAGTCCTGACTGGAAACAAAGCATCTGATTCTTGCAATGTTTTTGAGATAATAGCATGCTGATTTACTTACTGCTTTGACATGACTACTGAAACTCCGATCTGACTCCAGAATCACACCATAATTCTTGACCTTATTTTTTTTTTGTTTGACCCTTAAAGCCAAGGCACGCTTTTGCCTTGAGAACCTCATCTCTGTTCCCAAACGCAATGACTTCAGTTTTCTCTTTTTCTCATTATTTGGCTCAGTGGGAGCATACACAGGTTGAACAGGTGCCTGAATTAAACCTTTTCAGACTCCACGTCATGGGTGTCCATCTAGACCTATGGTCATCTATACTGATATAGTAACCTCTCCCTTCAAGGTATATCTGGACCATTTGAGGACCGTCCCAGACAGCCCTACCCAGTTTTCCAGCTATCTTCAGCCTCTATCAAAAAGTATGCCAAAAGCACAAGGTAACACAAGCTAAACTCTCTCGAATTTTTATTAAAAAGTCTTTAAAGTTGAATGAGACCTTCCTACCTTCGAGAAAGACTTTTTCTTTAATTAGTGCAGAAATCAAGATGCTTTTACCTGGGAAAATCATAAATGAAATGTTCAAGACAATACAGAAAAATGTATATTGTGCAAATTCATGCAAAGTTAATTTAAAGAAAATAGATCAATCATACTAGTCAAAGCAGTGTTATGTATTCCGGAAAATACCTACAGTCATAATGGAGTCATTTTAATCACCTTAACTGTCAAACTTGAAAATACCACATTGCTATAATCACGTGAACTTGTGGGCTGTAGTTCATCCAATGGCCACTGGTGGCGCTAATACAATTTCTGTATTTAATAGAGTGGAGGAACTATGACATTACCTTGAAGGCTCTGAGTTCAAACACTTAAACGTTTTGTCCAACTGGATAATCCTCACACGGAAATATAACTTTAATCACTTTTGGATCTTAAATGCAAACGCAAGAACTGAAAAGCTAACATTAAGATATAAATAGACTAAACTGACTTCAGGACGCTTGCCTATGATGTCAGCACCACCCTGCTTCCAACAACTTTTCAAGCTTATTTTTTTTTAAACATGGTCCATGACAAAGATTTACTCTCTCGATTTATTATAATTTATGCTATATATTATAAACAAATACAAATACACTGTAAATATACCTATGCACTTTTGGATAGTTTTTCCATGGGAAATACATCTGCTTTGCTTTACTGTTGCTGTAAATGTTTTAAAACACGTACTGTATATTTTATAAATGTGCCTACATAGTATTATCATAAGACAAATTTAAATAAGTGTATTGTGCGCGTGCACACAGCCCGCTTACCTTGATGAGGCTTGATTGACAGGTCTATTAGGGCCTACTCACACTTTGCCATCTGTACCATGCCCAGGCCCGTTTCCCGGATCTTTTGAGAAGTGTGAGTGCACTGAATCGGGCTCAGCGCGGTTCACTTGGGCTTTGGCACGGTACGCTTGTGTGTGAGTGCAAAACGCGCCAAAGCCCGAAACTGAAAGCGAGACGTGACTTTTACGGGGCTGTTTCATATGGATTTATTAATCATTCTTACTGTTCAGTGAACGCAAACTGCCGTAGTTTATTAAAGACAAGAACTTCTCACAGCACGACAGCTGCGCGGCTTCAGCAGATCTCATCATTCCTGCAGCACGAGAGCTTTATGATTGTTTCAAAAGTGGCAGATCTGTTCGGCGAAATATCTGACAGCGTGTCACCGCATCCCTAAGGACTGTGAGGCAAAATATTTGACTGCATGTTACTGCATAACAAACGACTGAAACGATATAACTAGAGAAATCTCCACTGTGTTGCTAAGTGAGAGCGCTTCTCACTGAACAGCGCAGCTGCGATGACATAAGCGTGCCGAGGCCCGTTTGTGGTGTGAGCACGGGCCGTCGGGGGAGACGGGAGGGGGGACAAGCGTGCTTTGGCCCGGTTCGAGGCAACTGTACCTAGTGTGAGTACAGCCTTAAATGTCTGCAAGTTCCTTCATGGATAGAAAACAACATTCAATATTCTTTTTTGTCACAAAGTATTTTCAGGAGTGTAAATATTGCAGTTATGATGAATATTCCGTGTGACGGAAAATTTATCGATCACGTTAAAATGACAGTTAAAATGTATGTATTTTTACAAATTTATTTACACCACTGAAGAGACAGACAGCCGCTGTAGCTTCATAAAATTGTTTTATTAAAATAAATGATCAACAAATTAATCTGTCATGACGGTCTCTACAAGTGAAGGCATTATCTACATACAATATGAAATCCCAATTAGAGAAATACTACAAACTATAAAATACTATTTATGAAAATTCTTAAATAACAGACAAATCCAAATGTCCAACACAAGCGAGCTGTGTTCCAGGCCAGTTCATCTCGATGACATATAATATCTCTGTCAACGCCTGTAGTCCCATTTAGCGACTTGATAGCGCCTTTTTAAAGAAGCGTAATCAATTAAATAAAAAATCAAGAGTGAGATGTAACTGATGTGTTTTATATCGTAGAATAAAACGTGAAAGTACCTTGAGTTTGTGTGAGCCACAAATCTTATTTAAGTGATTTTAAAATCACTGAAATCCCATTAAAAAAACATTAACTTTGGGACGAGGGAATCGGAACTGCTAAAATTATACATCGCTTCCAGGTTTATGCTTACAAATTGAAGTCGTTGTTTCTCCACTCTATGCAAAGGATAATCAACAAATAAATAGATTTTGTTGATATTTTTTGTCGATTTCTAGAAACACATATGATTTAACTTTTTTTTTACAATCATGGCAAGCATATGAGTTTCTTTCAGAAGGCTTACACATTTCTTACCCACCCAAAATGTTAGTACTGTATATTGTCCCTTTTTACCCATTTAGCAGGACACAACTACGGTAAACACAACCCTTTATTTCAACAGTCATTAATCTTACCGAATAGCAGCATAGCTATAGGTAAAGGTGCAAGAAACGCGCTGAAGCTTTTGTTTTTGACACAAAGGACTCTTTTATGGCTCATGTACTCGTCCAAAGTGCCTTTATGCAGTGCGGGTCAACAGTACAGGTATGTTTACAATACAGCAATCCTTCCCTCTCAAAGGCCTATTTGATACCGCACTTGCCATCTGTCACTTTTAGCAGCGGTGTGGGTTTGTGTACAGTCACTTACTAGCGCCGTCAAAGGTTAATTTGCCTCTATTACTGCCAATTATCTGATACTCTGGCACATAAAGTCTCTAGAAAACCAAGAAGCATTGTGCGGCGAGCCAAAGTTAGCCGTGATGTCAGTGTCTCGGTTTCAATGCAGCAAACATCAAACGTGCTGCAGTGTTAAGGATATTACCTCACCGCCACAGTTCAATACACACTCAAACATCCACACAATGCGAGAACGTACAGCCAAGGCCCTGGTAGTAATCAGCCATTGTTCATGAGGGAAAAAAAGAAAAGGTCCCTGTGTGTGATTCCTGTGAACATGATTTTAAAAAAACAAAACAAAAAAGGAAGGCCCATTGTGCTTACCGTAACGTTTTCGTGATTACTTTTCTTCAATGACTAGCGCTAGTTTGGCTTCACATCCGAACATTTCTTGGCACACAAAAGAAAGGACGTCAACTCTTCATGCAACCGCACGTCAAAATAGAAAAGGAGTGAATTTTCGCCTCATTTGCTGGTAAACGAAGTGGAAAGTAATATGAAAATTGTTTTTTGTAAGTATACTAGAGCATGTATGCATCCAATATGAGTTATTTTACAGTGCTCAGCATATTTGTGTACACCCCAACTTGAAAATTAATATTTGTATCCATTTCTCAGTGAATGTAGGCAATGTATTTTTGGTGAATTTTAACAAAAACAGATTTATTAAACAGATATATTTATTAAAATAATTTTTTAGTCACAAAACATTTTGCGAAATTGAAAAATAATACAGTTAAATTCAAGCTAAATATTGCAAAAAATATATGTAACTTACAAAATTTCAACAAAATTTAAAAAATTTTTTGCTTCTTGATTTATCCACTTTTTAAAAATTTGTATTTAATATTTTTCTATAACAAATGAATTTGACTGTACTAGTTTTTGGACCGTTATTGTGAGTTATTTTGTTAGATTAGCTCCAGGTTTGGCTTCAGCACTGATTAATCTAATGTATATGCACAAATACAATATTGTATAACTTCCTATTAAAAAAATGCATTTAAAAGATTTGTGGGGGGTATACTTATATATATACTTATATATGCTGGGCACTGTATATTTGTGACCACAAAACCAGTCATCTGGTATTTGAGGTTTATAAATCTCATCAAAGCTGATTAAATACACTTTCCTTTGATGTATGGGTTGTTAGGATATATGGGTTTCCCCACAGTCCAAAGACATGCGCTACAGATGAATTGGGTAGGCTAAATTGTCCGTAGTATATGTGTGTGAATGAGTGTGTATGGATGCTTCCCAGAGATGGGTTGCAGCTGGAAGGGCATCCGTTGGGTAAAACACATGCTGGATAAGCTGGTTGTTCATTCCGCTGTGGTGACCCCAGACTAATAAAGGGACTAAGCAGAAAAGAAAATGAATGAATGGATAATGACAAAATATGTTCTTTTATCATTTGGTGTTACGTATATATTAACAGAGAATTAAAACAGCCTACTTCTTCTGACTATAATGCTAAATGTTACCATATTTTGTCTTTAAATTCTCCTCCTTTATATCTGTAAAGATATAAATAATTGTTACACTAAATTACATCCGGTTGGGTGTCTTCTGTAAATAATGGTATCTGTGACATTTAATATTTTTTGGTAACACTATTTTATTTTATTTTATTTTATTCTATTTTGAGTATTAGTAGACTGTCTGCTTAATATCTGTTGATATGCTCCTTCAACAGACATTTAATTGATTATAAGAAACTTTGCAAGTACATGTCAACATACACTAACCCTAACCCCAACCTAACAGTCTACTTATGATCTAATGAGAATTAGCTGGCATGTAGATGCAGTGTAACTTAATTCAACAAACGAACCATCAAAATAAAGTGTGACTTTTTTGGGGGCTTGTTATATACAATAAAACATGACGCAAGTTGAGTCATACTTTTATGAGAATTACGTCACTTAGAAAATCACAGGTTTATATAAAGCTTTCTAAATTTGCAACACTCAAAACTCATGCACGTATGCTGTTCCATTATAACAAGTTGAAGCCACAAGCACATTTTTTGCATGCCTGGAATATAAGTGAAAGCATTGTGTGCACCTAGGTATGCATGTGTGTGTCAGTGTGAGGTTTGGGAAACTAAAACGAAAATATTTAATTTTCAATCACAGAGATTTGATTTGAATGAGTTCAGGAGTTCCCACGAACAAAGGTTATATATGAAAGTAGCCATGATAAACAAGTGTAGTTTACGTAACAATTAAAATACACATCATGTATGGAATAACCGATGGCTAAGCCTACACATAATCTGCGCTCGCAGAAATACACATCTGTAAATTTTTTTAGCCCATTATTGGTATAAATGTGTGTAAATATCAACCTAATCTCACGAGAAAATGTAAGTATTTTACTTTTTGTCAGTTTAGTGGCTAATTCGTACGAATTATGTAAGAAAAATGTTTTTTAAAAGGAGGCGTGGCACCTAGGCGTGAGCAAATCGTACTAAATTGTACGAATTAGATCATACAAATTCATACGAATTACCCTCTAAATTAAAAAGTTAGGAATTGCTGTGAGAGTGCGTTGGTAAATATATATTTATTCAGTTTCAGTTAATTTAAGAAATATAATTTTCAAAATATGCAAATGTTTAGATAAGTCATGTACAACGGATTTATGTATGGGCAATGTGGGCGATCGATCACCCAGGGTGGCATTTTGCTAGGGGTCGCATGGAGACATACTCCACCCCTCCCCCTCCCCCTCTCTTTACTTTTGTTCGCGACAACACCCCCCTTCTTTCACTTTCGTCCGCGCGAAAGGATGGCACAACCGTTGTTTGCCTAAAGCGACAGTTAAGCATGCATTGCTACTGGTGTTGGTAAATTGTATGAGAGACTTTGTTTACCAAACAAGTAGTTTCAAGTAGATGTGTTATATATATATAGTGCAATAAAATCTATAAAATATATTTAAAAATTTCTTGTGTTACAAAAAGTTTGTAGGTACTAATTCTCAAAATCATTCTGTTGAATCAATCAATTGTTGAAAAGTTGAAAGTGAATGGCCTGCACGATCTATCCTCATAAAATCCAATATCGTAAGTAATATGGAATTATAATATAAACCATAGATCTCAAACTCGATTCCTGGAGGGCCACAGCCCTGTACAGTTTTGCTCCAACCCTAATCAATAACAGCTGATCCAACTAAACAATGTGTTCAAGACTACTAAAGGCTATTAAGCAGGTGGTTCCAGCTAAACTATTCAGAGCTTCAGCCCTCCAGGGATTGAGACCATTGATATAAACTTTCAGATTAATCAACACCTTGCAGAATTAGGATCAGTTACATTGTTATCAAGGCAAATAAACAACAACAACAAACTCATCTTTCAACAACTAACAGATGCAAACTTTCCATTAAGATTAAATTGACATCAGCAACCTTAAACAGTCAGCCAATGTTCATATTTAAACCATACTCTGCAATGCGACTATAGCATCTACCAGGCTTATAAATCCACTAACTTGCGTAATACTTCTAGAGAACAACACTACGCAATCCACCCTGCGTTTAAACATGTGTAAAGTACCCTTTATAAATGTCAGTTCCCCTTAAAAATCACTGTGTAAGTTACATTGTTAGCATTAGCCATTCATTTGTCTGTTTTAGGAACAAGGAAATGCACTGTTTTCACAAAGGAGAACGGTCGCAGGATACAACGGCATTTCCTGAATCCTGGACACCTTGTTTTTGGTTCGAGATTACTTTGAAATGGATGTAAATTTTAAACAGAACAACTGAGTGTAAACCAGTTCCCAAAGGGATATAAGGTATCTGATTCCTGCAAGTCTGGTAAACCTGATCCCAAATTTGATTTACTTTGAATATCCCTACTACTCTTGGCATCAACAACATAATACTTCTAAACTCTTCAAAATTTCTTGGTAACAAGCTGTGGATGCTAACACACCAATTTTACACAAACATCCCAAATGAAAGCATCAGATTTTCTGACTACACCCTTGCGTTGTCGATCCCTGCCGGGAGACTCTTCGGAAAATTTGAGCAAGTTTGGGAATCGAGATACGCTGCTGTTAAAAACAAATAATTCACTCAGATGCTCCAGTGTATACAAGCACATGCTGTTTAGGCCTTGTAATCCTTTGCTAATGCATTACTAGCTCAAATAAAAAAGGCCTTGATGTATCATTAGTGTCATAGCGCGCCACCGGGAAGCCAGAGTAGACACATGTGCTTACAGTCGAGGCATCTCATCAGCGCGTGTGTTTACACTCGGACCAAAACATTGGCTCTCACGCAGCTGACAGGGCCATGTGTTCCTGCACACGGCACGCCGCTATCACCGACAGTGTTTCTACAGTCCTCACAAAGGTCAGCAAAACATGCCAATGTCTTGTCCCTCGGCGCCTGGCTATCAACAGGAAACATCTTTCGCAGAACAGGAAGTGCTACTCTCTAATTGGCCCAAAGTGATTCAGTGAGAACCTCTTCGTCCACCAATGAGAGCGCCGCTATTTTGGGAGAGGCTATATAAGTAGACTCACAGAGCTTCAGTGCGCCAGAGCTCACATGAGGTAGTTGGTAGTTGAGGTTTCCTGGTGAACTGGGAACTGAGTAATGAAAGTGTTGTTTTTATTCTTGCTGAAAGTGTACAAATGACAAATCAGTCAAACACTTGTGTTGCCCAAGACATTTTAGTCCTCATGACTCGCTAGCTAAATTTGGTCTTCTCTTCTCAAGATGTAGAGGAAAACTACTAGCATGCTGTACAAAAATTGTACCTATAAGAGGAAATTACAAGCACATTAAAAATGCATACATAGTCTGTATTAGTATGTTAACTCTCGTACCTTAACAATATTTACATTGATTATAATCATTATTATTCATAAAAGTTCAAAAGGTTTGTGATAACCCCAAGTGACACTCCAGGGATTTCCTGATGAGAATTTCAGTCAGTGCCCTTTAAAGGGTATATTGTTACATTAAAGTACTAACATGGACATTTTATTGGTACACTCTTAGAAATAAAGGTACGAGAGTTGTCACTGGGGTGATACCTTTTCAAAAAGTACATATTTGCACCTAAAAGGTCCATAATGAATACCTCAAGAGTACTAAAATGTACCTCTTAAAAGGTTTAGGTACTAATACATGCTTTTGAGGTACCGATATGGACCCTTTAAGTACAAATGTGTACCTTTTGAAAAGGCACCACCCCAGTCACAGCTCTCGTACCTTTATTTCTGAGAGTGTAGATTAGGTACATTGATGAGAGTACAAGGGTGTACTTTTAAGAGTACTGTCCCACTCAGGTAATTTTTACACTTATATTTTCTTTTTTGCTCAGTCATCTCTTAAGCTCTCAAGCAAATAATGTACAGGATTACAATAATGTAGGGAGCTCAAATTGTACTATCCTCAAAATTGCCCTATAAGGTGCATGTTGGTACCTTAAATGTACATACAGTATTGCTAACACTAAAATGCACTTAAAATACCAATAAACACCCTTTAGAATAGAGATGCCCAAAGTAGGGCCCGTTGGTCAAAGTTGGCCCATTGTAACCTTTAATTTGGCCCACATCCTATCTGAGAAGAGTGGAAGAATGATAGAGATGGTTTAGAGATTGTCATGTCAAATCTAATGTAACCTTTTGGTTTATTGTTAAGAGCCAACTGAAATTAAATAGTGCAAATTAATTAGATTTAGCCCCAATGCCAATTGTATTTTTGTTCCTCTACCCCTTCCCCTTGCCCCTTGAAACAGTGTAAAAGGGAAGGGCTTCAAAATGTACTTCTAAAAAATGTGATCCCACTACAACACCTGCACACATCATCATGTCACTGCGATCTCTCGGTTCATATGAAATCAACAATCCCGACTACTGTAGTTATTCCAGTTGTGTTTTTTTTTTTTTTGTATTTATCTTCAGGATATCACTGAAGGCAACACTATCATGTTATAATGATATAATGTATCAACAAGATCGTAACTGTACTTTGCATTACAGTGGCCATATTCATCTATGTAAACAGCACACCACAAAAACAGCATTAACATTATACCAGATACTGCAATACGGTAATTCCTAGACACAAGACTTTTTTGGCCAGGTATTCAATTATCACCCAATGAAAATATGTTAGGGGACTACTATACAGGAGTTATTATTAGGGATTATAGCTTACGAATTTTTTTGTTTTTTAATTTTTAATTTTGCATGAAGGTACAACACGAATGTGGTTATGCATATATTAAAACATGTGCTTGTTTGTCATAAAAATAGTAATAATGACAAAAATGACTCATTTTTGAATCTCCCTACTTTCGTGTGCAGCTATCCAGCCATTGTGCCTGGTGTATTCTGGAAAATTTTCATACCCCTTGGTTTCGAGTGTGTTTCTAAAAAATCTCAGTTTCAAGGGCTATCTAGCCCTTCCTCTTGGCCCTATGCCTTCAAGTCATAGAGAATTGGGACATCTCTACCCTTTCATGCACAAAACAAGGGATAGGGGTAAAGAGAAGGGCTAAATGGTAGAATTGGGATTGGGCTTTAGTGTAAATGTACATACTGTCACTTGGATAGAGAACAAATGAAGGCAGAGGCAGATTCTGCTTGACTAGTTTATTCAGCATTGAACTCTATTGTGTTATAAATATGCTTCTTTATGTTTTTATTGCAATAAGTTATCGTTTTAAATGTTATACTGCATCACTTAATTTGAATTAAAGCCATGTTTTCTAATAAATTAGGAAATTACCCATAGCAACTGCAATGCAATATAGTTTGGTGTATTTACCCTCGGCCCACGGCTCTCAATGATATTTGTTTTTTTGCCCTTTATAAGAAAAAGTTTAGGCACCCCTGCTTTAGAGGGTGTACACAAAGTCTACAAAATGGGTGCATGAGAGCATTTTTGAGGGTACTGTCCTTGTCAGGTTAGGTTTTGAAACATCAAAATCATCTTGCTTACATATAAGGTGATAATTCGAACATTTAAGGTGCTAACTGTATATGACTCTATATATGCTCCTAATAGGGATCTTGAATGGACTGATATGCACCTGTTCACAAGATTATCATTACACTTATTTTTTTCTTCTCTCAAGAAAGCAAAGGATGTAGAAGATTTACTAAGATGTAAAAGCTTTATCTGTTCATTAAAAGTTTAATATATATATATATATCTAAAGGAACTCAATCATATCACTGAGTCTGTCTCTTAAAAGCAGCAGTCTTTAAAGGTGCATATAAGTAGCTTGAAGGGATAGTTTACCTAAAAATGAAAGTTCTGTCATTTGCACACCCTTCACTTGTCTCTAAACAGTTTGAGCTTGTTTGTTCTTTTCGAAACACACAGAAAAGTTTTTTTTTTTTAGTTTGGTAGCTATTGATTTCCAAAGTATTGGTTTTTCGTATATGGATATAAGTGGTTATTGGTTTCCAACATTTTTCTTTTGTAGCCAACAGAAAAAAAATAAAACTCCAAATAATGGTTTGAAACCACTTGACAATGAATATATATTGTCACGTTTGGGAGAACTATCCCCATAAGTGAACATATTGGGTACTAATACATATCCTTAAGATACTAATATGAATCTGCACATATAAGATATAAGTGTCAATAGGTTACATAAAGGCTATTTGGAGGGTAGTGGTAAAATTCGGAAAAGTTCAGTTTCATTTTAGGTTCATGGAAGGTACGCTTTATATAAAGATTAGATGTATAGCTTGCACTAACAGTGATCTTGTTCAACATTAGTCTACTTCCTCTCACATTGTTGACCAAATTAGCACAGCTTTTCATCAAATGGCACCATGAATGTTTTTGTTGGGAAGTAGAGCGCAAGGAAGACTTTTGGTATCCATCAAAGAGTGCTTACAAAAAGCTCATGGCGTCACGGTGATGTGTGTATACACAAGGCTTTTCAACAAGAGAGTGATTGTAATTACAACACCAGCAATGAGCTTTGAAATCCCTTCATTAGTGTGCTACTAAGAGTCACGATTACGCCTGCGATGCTTTATCAGTGCCGAGAAATGCAAAGGTTGTCTTATCACATTGCTAAAAAAACACCTATGCAAATGTAGATTATGAGAAATCAGTTGAAAGCCAGTGCAGAAACTGTGCGAGTTTCAATTACTTGGCGCCCGTTGCTCCAATTGTCAAGCCTACAACAACAGCTATCAATGTTTTCCGTAATCAAAACATGGCTACCGGCGCTACAAATGTGGTGTTTGCTAATTTCGACCCAGGCTAAATGCAAACACCAACCGCTTTAGTTTATTTCATTCAAAAGGCAATTAAATTTGTTTAGTGCATTTTAGGCTTCTCTATAAACCCTGAAGTCTATGAAACTTGCAGGGTGTGTTAGTAACATTTTCCTGTTTTGGAAAAATGCTTTTTTTCATGTGTTTGTTGGGCATACAGCCTGGATATCTTGCCACAAACTTCTCTTATTTGGTCCTTTTGAGCAGTCATAGAATGCTGTGTGGTTAGTGATTGGAATGATATACAGCATTTGTCATCGGCTACTGTGACACCTGTTTCTACGGCTAAACGCTGAGAAGTTGCAGTGTTGTCTGAGAGCATCGTGTGAGTCATGGTTACTGGTGAGAGTGACGCTTGGTTTGCCGTAGTGGAAAAGCAGTGGTGGAAAATAGGTTTTGCCCTTTTACTTTATTGCCACACACCTGCACCCAGGAATTTTTACTAGCCTGGCTAAGCTTGAAGCTAGCTTAGCCTGTCAAGCAGGGTGGCTAGATTTGCGACACAGGGGTAAAACTCACTTTAATGTATTGATGTGCCCCTTTCAGCTCTACAAATTATAATATTACAATTGTTTATTACTAATTAAAGCAATGGTGTGTGTGTGTGTGTGTGTGTGTGTGTGTGTGTGTGTGTGTGTGTGTGTGTGTGTGTGTGTGTGTGTGTGTGTGTTTATGTATGTATGTATGTATGTATGTATGTATGTATGTATATATATATTTTTTTCTTTTTTTTTCTTTTTTTTATTACTTTTTTTTACAGTTTCTATCAGATTATTAGATAGACTTCTATTCTTATGTACGGTGCCCTTAGACAAGCCAAAATACTAGTCCATCGTGCTGTCAAAATAAAAGTCTCAAACACATCGGCCAAACAGACAATGTACCACTAGTGCTAATATTTTTAAAATGGCAATAATTACTACGCAGCTCTAGGGGGGGTGAACTAATTTCGAACTTATCTAACTATTGACGCAAATCTTTTCCCTAAAATGCTGACCCCATAAAAATCTTAGAAGTCTCAACAATGAAGCTGCAGAAACTGTCATAAAAACACACTTCTGGACTTTTAAATTCTCTCCTCTGGAGAATCTTCAGTCTACACAGTCTATCATCCATTCATTCTTTTTTCTTTTCAGCTTAGCCACAGCAGAATGAACCGCCAACTTATCCAGCATATGTTTTACGTAGTGGATGCCCTTCCAGCTGCAACCCATTTCTGGGAAATACAGTCTATCAATCCATCAATCAATACATCAACCAATTCATCCATGATTCCACCCATCCAAAATCACATGCATCTAGCATTTCACTCATTTCACCCATCCAGCAGTCTATTTATGCAGTTGGTTACATCATTCAACACAACCTTTCGTCATCCATCATTTTATCTATCCATCTTGGTATCATTCATACTAACATTTTATCATCCAACACTTCACCCATTCATCCAACATTTTATCCACCACTACAGCTATCATTCTATCCACCTACCATTCTTCCTATCCCCCCTTCCATCCATCCATCCATCCATCCAATGTTTAATCTATCCATCAGTACATTAATCAATCCATCCATGGTTTCACCCATCCAAAATTCTTTCCATCCTGCCATCCATCCATCCATCGACTCAAATCTCTTCCCAAAAATGCTGACTCCATTGAAATCTAACAACGAAGCTGCAGAAGCAGTCATAAAAACACACTTCTGGACAAGTCCCTCCTTTAAGGAATCTTCAGTCTTTAGCAATCGACTCTTGAAGATGGGGCTATCTTTACTAGAGTGACCATTCTGGCCATTTAAAACCCCATTTACTAATTCAAACCCCATTTAAACCTACATGACTGACATGCCGTGTGTATTATATAGTCTTTGTTCCACTGCAATTGCTATAGGGTGTTTTAAATTGTTTCAAATGATTTTCTTAGTGTAGTTACTATGTTGCTATGCAGATGCAAGGTGATCTCTGTAGTTGTTTAACTTCGAAAGAGCTCAATTAAAAGTCTAAGAAGGGACTTACAGCGTAAGTCCCTTTTGAGTGCAAGTGTGTTGAAGTTCTGTTAGTAAAATAAATGCAGTCCTCAATAATACATCTTATTTATAACACATGGTGGAAAATAAAAGGCATTAAAATTTCTTTTCAATCACTACCAATGCTCTGGAGATGACAAAATGGTTGCATCACGTCAAAATGGCTACTTAACACTCTGTTAAGTTAGACAAAATGATTTATCCGATCACATTATTGTTCGCAGGCCTTCGGAAGCATGCAAAGTATCCAGAAAGGAACCACAGATCGTGGCTCTGCGTCAGCTTTTCCATAGCACCGACAGATCAAAAGGGGTGTTTGGAAAAAGATAATATCGATGTGGGATATGCAGGCATGAGGCTCGTGGGAACTGGACTCACTAGTTCACAGACTGTCATCAAAGTATTTTCTGTGATTTGATCAGCTTGCAGTCAGGGAGCACGCCAGTTTGCAGATTTGTTGAGGCAATCTCTCTCTTAAAATCTGTTTACAGCAAGTGCCCAATTCTTTCCTCTTGTGTCATGACTGTCCACCTGCTTAAGACTGTGCGGTATGTTCCACCTGTTTTGTTGTTTTTTTTACAAGGTGGGATGAGGTTAAAGAGGTTAGCCTGGGGGTTTTATGAGGGTTTTCACACCTGTCTTTTTAGAGGTGTGTTGCATCTGTGGTTGCATCACCATATTCCCGAAGACAGCGTATAAATCCTTTCCATTTCGTCATCCTGCTTTGTTTTTTTAACTCAGACAAAGTTGTAAAATAATCAAATGAATTACACATTAATATTTAACTATCTATTAATCCATTGTGCATACCATCCAACATTTACACCAATCTTCCATCTCTCATTTTATCCATCTGTCATGTTGTCATTCATCCAACATTTTATTTATCCATGCAACATTCCATCCATTAATACAGCCGTCATTCCAACCCATCCACCATTATTTCTATTCAACAATTCATCCATCCAATGTTCCATCTATCAATCAATGCATCGACTAATCCATCCATGATTCCACTCATCCAAAATTACATCCGTTCATCCTCCCAAACATCCAACATTTTATCAATTTCAGCCATCAAGCATTCTGTTTATGCAGTTGGTTACATCATTTTAACCTTCTACCCATCATTTTATCAATCCATCCATCATGCCATCCATTCATCCTTTTATCCATATTTATTGTGTTTTTTATATATATATATATATATATATATATATATATATATATATATATATATATATATATATATATATATATATATATATATATATATATCCCTCTATTTAAAGATCATAATTCATCCATCCATCTAACATTCCATCCATTAATACAGCCATCATTCCAACTATCGATTATACCCATCCACTATTCTTTTTATTTGACAATCCATCCATCCATCCATCCATCCATTCATCCACCCAATGTTTTATCTATTAATCAATACATCAACCAATCCATCAATAATTCCACCCAACCAAAATAACATCCATTCATCCATCCATACATCTAACATTTCACCCTTTCGCCATTCTATTTATCTATCTGTCATGTTATCATTCATACTAACATTTTATCAACATTTCATCCATCACTACAGCTATTATTTAATCCATCCACCATTCTGCCTATCCCCGCATCCATCCACCCATCCAACCATCCATCCATCCAATGTTCCATCCATCAATACATTACTCAATCCATCCATGGTTCCACCCATCCAAAACTCTTTCCAATCTGCCGTCCATCCATTCTCTCTATTCATCCATCTATCCATCCATCCATCATTTCACCCATCCAGAATTCTACCAGCATACCATCTATTCTAAGATCCATCCAATCTTCTATCCTTCATCCATCCATCCATCCATCCATAAAAATATTACTACTTAAAAAGTAGTTTTACTACTTAGCAAATGGAAACTTTTTGTAATTTTTGAATAAAATAAAAAAAAAAAAAACAATTCATTAAAATAACAGTAAAATGAAAACTAAAATTTATTGACAATTCTTTACCAATAAAAATAACTTATGAGGCTGACCTCACAACAACGCAATGAAAAGCTGAAGGCCACGTTTAGTAACTTATTTAATTGTCAAGAATGCAATGAAAATGATTTCCTGCTGGGTTATTGGGGTAGTTGGGTTGGGGGGAATTCATATTTGGACAGCGTCAATACACAAGCCTTGAAATACCATCTAAAACCATCATCATAGTTCACATTCTGCAACTTTCCATCAAGCAGAAACACTCAGAGCTCCTCAGAAGGGGAAGTTGTATTTGTCATCAAAGTTGAATGAAAGGACAAAGGACTATTTCCCACTTGAGTAATCCTAAATCAACATCTACAAAAAAAATGTAATATTAAACTGCCGGACTTCAGATGGTAAAGTGCTACAGGTTAACCTCAGATTCTCAAATGGGTTCCACACCCTAATGGCAATGTTTGGCTTCTGCCAGGCTGTATTGTGCACAGATGCATGCTTTTCTTTTGTTTTACAAGGGGTTTCCGCAAACACTTAGGCTTGAGTTAGCACTTCTGCTAAAAACCGCAACGACACAAGCAGCCAGCACAGACCTGATTCTTTGTAAGTAGTGGCAGGTGTGGGATACCAAAGTGGTACGCACAGCTGCATGAACCTTCTGTTAGAGGCACAAACACCTTTCACACACTTTCTACTCAGTGTGCTTTTCTACTCGGCTAGTACGCAATGTGCGTCAGACCACAAGAATCAAGGTGTTTTTGAATGCAAAATAGATAAGGCTGTTCTTATTTCAAAACTGTATTTTCATTTAAAAATGCTCTCTGTCCACACTAGTGTTTTCCAAAAGTGGCATGCCCACGCCGAAACATAAGTATACATAAATCATTAGATTTATTTAAAGGAGGCTAACAAATAAGAGCTATGCAAGTAAACCTCACTCCTATGGCCTCAAGAAATATGCTAATTAGACAGTTGCATTTTCACAGTCACTTCAGGGGCTTGATTGGGCCTTGTCGAGGCTTTATTAGGTCCAATGGCTAGCATTTTTCAGCTCACTAAATACCTTGGGTGGAAGTGGGCTAGCTGCGGCTTTGGAGAGGATGAAAGGAAAGGTGTTTGCCTTAGTAAGGTAAAAAAGGTCTGTGTGAAGATGCCAATTTCGCTAGTTTTGCAATGTGAAGTTTATTTCTAAACTAATTTTGAGAGGATCACAGGCTTATGATTGTCCTGAGCTTATCCTGCATTAGCTAACACATGATTGACCCATCAGACGACTCCTAACTTAATATAAATAACCAGAGTTCCTTATCTCAGTCTCTTCGTCTTAAAGAATACCCCCACACACCCCTACTCCCACTCCTTTTTAGACTGGGCAACACGGTGGCTCAGTGATTAGCACTATTGCCTTACAGAAGGAATGTCACTGGTCTAGGTCCCCACTGAACTAGTCAACATTTCTGTGTGGAGTTTGCTTGTTCTCCCTGTGCTCGCATGGGTTTCCCCTTGGTTCTCAGGTTTCTTCTCACAGTCTAAAAAAACTTGCAACCTAAGTAAATTGAACACATCAAACTGGCATTATAACCGTTACCTCTCATTAGCCAACCCCACATCTGTCATTATCCAGAAATAAGTCACGGGAGATCATAGAGATCTACCTGAGCTCAAACGCCCCTCTTATCCTGCTAACGGGAGTGAGTCTCAGACCTCGAGGATCTTATAAGCTCAGGACTCTCTCGTTGCACAGCATGACAAACAAGCTTATTACCAATCATCAGCTAAGTGTGAACTCTTGAATGTACATAAATGTAGAGTACATGAGCAGAAAAAGATACAGAAGATAGTACTGGTCAGTTGAGGATACCAGGACTCTCTTGAGCATTTGGGCTGAGGAGCATGAACTGGAGAGGATTCAGCCTCACTGCTTAAGCTCTAGGGCTATTGGTCTGGGCCGACCCAATGAAAGCCTCGACTTGCACTTTCCCGATAGTAGTACTGTGCTTTAGAGTTGGGAAGTGGGTGAGGTGGGATGGGGAGGGGGTGTTTGGGGTAATATCTGTGCAGGAAAATCTTGCTTCTGTGGTCTCAAAGATATTAAACTAACTGCTAGAGCCTTTAATGCATATAGGTCCCTTGCCAGAAAGGGTCTCCTGAATCCCACTTAGAGCATGGCAAGGTACACATGTAAGGGTAAAATATTAGAGAAACTGTTCTCTGTGCCAATAGCCTTGTGGTTAGTGTGCCAACATATAGCACTAAAGTGCTTGGGGTGACCTGAGTTCCCTATGATTCCTGATTCCCTGCTTGAGGGCCTTTGCCGATCCTGTTCCTCTCTAATGTCTTGTCAAGAGGTAAAGATATTAAACCCATGAAAATATATTTTTAAAATAACCAAATTATATATATTTATTAGCAAAATATCCTTTTCTACAATTCTGTGTAAAGCAGAAGAAGCTTTTTTTTTATTTATCTGAACTGTTGTGGACATAGCACGAATGCCTTCCCAATTTCCATATCCTAGTCGGTAAGGTTATTCATAGTAGCATATCACAAATGGAACTATCAAAACAGAGTGGGTCTGCCCCAGGACGCAATGGGAGATGGACACCAACCAGAGGAAGATAAAGCGCTGGAATCTGCATGATGTAACACCAAGGCATGAAGAGAGGGGGCCCAGATGCTTTTGCAAGGCGCCTGATTTTCGTGTTTGCAAGGAAACCATGGCAACAAAGGGGGAAACCCACCCAGCTGTAGGGCCGAGTTGGGCTCTGAGCCCTGGAGTCGACAGAGCGCTGGTGCTCCAATCACAGGCTTTCCCCCTGCGAGCCAAGGCTGGGTTTCATCACCGAAGAGTCCAGGCCTTAATGTACAGCAGATGTGTGGCCAACAGGAGTTGGCAGCTCTTTGACAGCGCTGGATGGAGCAATCCCCCTCCTTCCCTCCCCTCACTTCTTCATCTTCCCCTTAGGAGAATGCTGTGTGCGGGCTAACATTCAGATCCTCTCAGCATTCTTGGGAACTTGTGATGCGCTTGGTTGTAAGAAAACATTCGAGAAAGATTCAACTTCGCACGACGTGCCTCTTTATCAAACTCCAGGCAGGGCTTTCGAACACTCCTGCTCGGACGCATTCTTCTGCTATCAGTCGCGTAGTTCCAAATGCATGAATATTTAAAATTATGTGACAGATATACAGAGCATGACCAACCCAATCAGACTGTACTTATCACTATCGTCGCGGTTTGGCTGAAGTCGAAAAGCATGCTATCTTCGCATATGGACTGACTCAAGACAAACGATTCTACCAGGACTGCCAAATCAGTCAGAGTTAGTACCAGCTTGTGGTAGACTCCAATTGCAAAACCTCCAGCTGTTCCCCATAACAATCCATGCTTGTGCTTGTGCAAAGGTAATACGGTTGCTAAACATGCACGTGCGCTTCTGGGAAACAAAAAATGGCTAACCGAATGGATCTGTTGCCTTAGAAGTGAATTTGTAAGTTTGAACTTCAAGAAAAGTTTCTAAACATCTCTCAAAATTTATCACCTGTTGGAACACATGGTTTAAAAGTCAAAGTTACATGATGTATGACTACAATCATACCTTTTGTTGTTTTTTCTGATCGCCGCCCTGATGAATCTATATAGTACTCAACAGTTTTCGAAATTGTCCTAAGAATAATGGGTGTCATTCATTCATTTTCCTGTGGCTTAGTCTCTTTATTCATCAGTCGCCACAGCAAAATGAACCGGCAACTTATCCAGCATATGTCAACACAGCGGATACCCTTCCAGCTGCAACCCAGTACTGGGAAACACCCATACAAAGGCATTCACACACATGCACTATGGACAATTTTGTTTACCCAATTCACCTATACCTCATGTCTTTTAACTGTGGGGTAAACCGGAGCATTCAGAGGAAACCCACGCAAACACAGAGTGAACCTGCAAACTCCACACAGAAATGCCAACTGACTCAGCCGGGACTTGATCCAGTGAACTTCTTGCTGTGAGGTGACAGTAACCACTGAGCCACCGTGTTGCCCAAGAATGGGTGTCTTTCAATAGTTTCAGAGCAACTTTGTTAAAAGTTTTGATCCACTTCAAATGTTGACTACTATATATCAGCTAACTGGCCCATGCTGGCGACAGCCAGTAGGTGTCACAACATTTACTATACCATTTTGCAACCATTTTTCTTCTGGGGCATGTTAAAACATATCCATTTATTATTATGAAGTATTTTCCTGCATTGGCTGAGTGTCTGCCATTGAGATGAATGGTAATGCTAACAGACATGTATTCTACACCTCTCTCAAACAAACAGAGAAACGTGCCACAGCAGTTACACTCATGCGGAAAATGTACATACACATGGTTTTCTTACAGTACATTATTGTATTAACTACTTAAAAATAAAGGTTCCAAATGAGGGTTTTTACTATGATGCCATAGAAGAACTATTTTTGGTTCCCCAAAGACACTTTACATGAACAGTTTTTAAAACCAATTTTTCTTAAAGTGCATCCCAAATCACAGATACTATTCTACTATTTTTATTTTGTAGTATAAATAGTGCAAGTAAAACCATAAAAATGTAGAATGTTGAACAATTCATGCGTTCACATAACAGTCGCAGCTTTGGATTATTCGTTTATTCTGGATTATTTTAAAAACTATCTAATCGCGACAATTACTCAGCCTCCCGATTGTGAATGTGGTTGTACTCATGACAGGTACTCTTTAGTTTGGTGATTTCCTTTTAGTGACTTATTTCAATAATAACTGTTAAAGTTTGATTTGAAAACAGTTTGAATTTTCGTTTAGTAACAACAAATTGTTGGGATGACATTTGGGATGTGCGCAGTTTGTGGGCGCATATTGTATTAAGCCTCGTGAACACCAGGACGATTTTCGTTAACACTTATCGTCAGCATTTTGCGAGATGTTTATTGGAATCGAAACCCAAGTGGTTTTCACCGGCGATGAACAGAGCGAACGTGCCCAATTACTCCCTGATGTTAGATGGCGCTTAATGAATTTACAATCATGAAAGAATAGTCATTTAATCTTATTTGATCTGCAATTACTCTCCATAATATCTCCCTCCTGCCATCATTTTTGTAACCATTGTTGTGTTTTAAGAGTTTACACTTAGATATGCTTGGCATTAATGGCAGGTTTGGCATGCTGTCCCAGGAGAAAACCCTGAGCTTGGAGATAACTGAGCCCAAGGCTCCAGCCTGGTCATTAAGCATATAAAGTAGGAAAGGGAAGGGGTAAAATCTATTTTAATTGCAAGCTTGGATTGATCTGATCAGATTGTTACTCATTACAGATGAGAATCCAGCCATGCTCAATCATATCACGTCCTCTCAAAATTAGTTTATAAAACTTTTCTTATTAATCAGCTCTTTGTGTTCAAACACCAGTGCAATCTCCACATCTTTCATTGTTACTTTTTCTTCTTTATTTAGAAATATGTGCCTTAGACCGTTTTGTGCTTAAGTGCCACCATGTTGTGTTTTCTGCAATTTCATTAGGTTCAGACGTGACCAAAATTGCCAATTTCATTGGTTGACAAGTTTTGAACACAGCACCTGAAACAAAATAAACAAAACAATCCTGAGGTGTTTTTTTTTTTTAAAGTAGGCTTTTACACATGACGTTTTACAATAATTAATGAAAATCATGAGTGAAAATTGTGTGAATATTGTGAAATAACTTTTTGTGGAATAAAAATATTCCATGAAAGTTCTTCATTGAATTATCAATGGCAATAAAGAACATTTTTAATAGTGTATAGTGTTAAATTTACAATGCAAATCCAAAAAAAAAGTCATAAGCGAACAAAGTTTGTGGACTACAAAAAAAATATATCCGTTTTAATGCAATCACAAACACTTCAGGTTATGTTATTGCAGAGAAAGCTAAAATGCCGTCCAAACGCTGCTTTTCCACAGAGCTTCTTCTGTTTCTTTATTTGGGCTTCTAAAGGACACGACACAAAGAAAGAGAAGTGCTTACAATTTAATTTTAATTATGTTCCAGAGAATTATAAAAAAAGAAATAGGTCGCATTTGACAGCTTCCAGAATCTCTCCCAGTTCAGTGCTGGATTCAGCAAAAATCTCCTCAAAGAAGGAGCAGTAGAATAGAAGACGCCGTGGATTGTGAGCCACAACCTGTTAGTATTTTTATTTGTTAAAATTGATCTATTACAAGCTTAGTTTCTAGCATTAATGGTATGTTGTAGCGAGGCAAAAAACAAGGATGTAAACAACGGGAAATGCTGTTTAGCACCGCTAATAATTTAGCTACAAATTCATATTTATCGATCAAACACAATCTTCAGCAGCTTCTGCTGCGTTCTACTCCTCAAATTACAAACTCACAAAAGATAAGTGAATGTTTCATATTACTTACACATGCTTATTCCAGATATATGTTATGCTGTGTCCTCTTTATTTTCTGTCGAATTCAGCCTCACATTGACACGACTATACAGACAGACAGTATTTACACAGCAGAGCCACAGTGCGTGCTAGTAGAGGCGTGACTGGATGTGGCGCTTTTTGTAGGATGACCAATCAGAGCCTCTTGACGACAGGCTTTCAGAGGAATTAGGAAATATGACCGTCGTTTTTATGTTAGCTGAGTAGCTGTATATAATCAAAGTAAGATATATGAATAAACAACGTTTTTGTCTAGCACACATTGCTTTGCATCTTATAAACACAACCAAGCCTTGAAAAAACACTCTGTACCGCCTCTTTAATATGTTTAGTCAGTTTAATTAATGTAAGCTGAGATGACTAGAAAAGTCTATTTGATTCAACAAAAAAATTCAAGGCAGTACTTTTAATACTGTATTGTGTACTTTTAAGTAAGTTTTAAGTCATACACTGATAAAATTGAAGTAATAAAACATACATTACTACTTAAACACTCACTTTATTGTCATATTCGCAAATGATTCTGTGGTTGGAGAATGCAACAACATAATTGAGGGTCTATACTGCATGAACTTCTACTTGACAGGAGCGTCACAGAAAACAGCAGGTGCTGCTGACTGAATGAAACCACTAATCAGCACTTTTCAATAAAGTCTTGTTTCATTTCTGCAGCACTCACTGAATAGCTCCGTCTCGGTGTAGCTTCTCAACACTCAGAGTCTCTGAATGTGCGCGTACGAAGCGGTCTTGGCAGTTTTACGATGTTTATCAATCCTTTGGAAAATGACTGCTGAGGATCGCTATGCTGATGCAATGGATTGGGACGTGCTAAAAATGTGTGACATGTGGTGAGGCGAATGTGAAAAAAAATGGAGGTCGAGCTGTTAGCGTATTGGGTTTTAAGGCAGAACCGCCTTGAGAAATGCTTGTTTTTCTGCATGACTGTGGACTGAGATTCTCACCGCAGAAGAGATTTGGAGTGTCACCATGTATCCTGAGAGACAGCAGCATCTGTCAGGCCCACTTCCTTCCAAAATAATGTCCGTCCACACAAACACGAGACACCAAAACAAGCGCACAAGAGAAAACAAAAGAGATTTTGTTTCATTTCATCCGATTGTGTGAGCAGATCAACGCTGATAAACCTTTAGCGTCTCATGTTGCTGCTTAGATATCAAAGCTAATAGAACAAAAGGTATAAAATCACAGGTAGCTTTTATGTTTGGGCTACACAAAAACGCCTTTGTCTTTTAGTCACGTTTCGCTCGCACAATACTTCTAATAGAAAATGTTTTTTTTTTCTATTTGGATGTTTCACTCTTTAAAACAACCAAAGTTGGAGCTCTTTCAGTGACACTACTTGATGAAAGTCTTATCGGCGATCTCAGTTGTAAATAATATGTAAATAATAATATGTAAATAATAACTTGATTTCTAGTTGATCATTTGGAAAAGTGGCAGAAGGTAGATTTTTCAGATGAATCATCTGTTGAATCACAAATACTGCAGAAGACATATTGGAACTTGCATGGACCCAAGATTCTCATAGAAATCAGTCAAGTTTGGTGAAGAAAAAAATCATGGTTTGGGGTTACATTCAGTATTAGGGGCGTGCAAGAGATCTGTGGAGGGGATGGCAACATCAACAGCCTGAGATACCAAGACATTTGTGCTGCCCATTACATTACAAACCACAGAAGAGGGCAAGTTCTTCAGCAGGATAGCACTTCTGCTCATACTTCAGCCTCCATATCAATGGTTCTGAAAACAAAGAAGGTCAAGGTGCTCCAGGATTGGCCAGCCCAGTCACCAGAAATGAACATTATTGAGCATGTCTGGGGTAAGATGGAGGAGGAGGCATTGATGATCAATCCAAAGAATCTAGATGAACTCTGGGAGTCCTGCAAGAACTCTTTCTTTTATTCTTTGAATAAATACCATTTGGAAAAATATTTATATTACTATAACCACTACTATTAATAATACGCTTCTGTTATGTTTGAAATATGTTTGAACTTATGCTAAATATGTTATAAAAACATTTATTAGCACTGTGGTTTGCTCATGCATGCAAACTTAGCAAACCACAGTGCTAACTTTTAAAAATCTGAACCTCATGTACCATGTTTGCATAAACCATTGAAATTATGCATGTAAGCATTTCATCAGCCTTTAGCCATTTCAGATTAATTTAGATCAATTATGGGCCTGATTTAAAAGGACAAATTACAGTACATAAGAATGAGTGTTATTAGTGTACAAATGTGCACCGACTCTGCCAGAGGCCCTACACTGACAGGAATGGGTGTTTCCGTAGGTACGTTAGCATCACTCTTGGTTTACAATCTGGCTGGTTACAGGGCGTAGAAGACGTTCAGAAGAAGAACGGACTATTGAAATCTGCAGACATAAAAGTGAAAGGGAAGTGGTTACGATTCAAAAGGAAAACACAAACACACCTGCTTTCACTTACATTTTGAAGGAAAACAAAGTCTTATCATTGGTTGAAATCAGAAGCAGGAAAGTAAAGTCATGAAGATTTGTGATATCAAGCCAGAAAAACAAAATAAAATAGAATAAAATAAATAGATAAATTTATATATATATATATATATATATATACAGAAGTCAATAATTGTAGTGGTTGAAACTTTTATCAATTTTTTTAATTGTTCTAAGACAACAATGAATAGTTTTTGAACAACTTTGGTGAAACATTTTGATCCAAATTTAAATGTTGACTACTATATAAAACGACTGAATAAAAGCAGGAAGCACTCAAAGTTTAGTATTAACTGAAATGTTGACTTAACTGTTCAGTTCCAGATCAGTAAAGAAATACAGGTTGGGCCATTCATATGGATACACCTTAATAAAATGGGAATGGTTGGTAAAATTAACGTCCTGTTTGTGGCACATTAGTATATGTGAGGGGACTTGTAAATAACCCATGAAAGAATAAAAATATGTTAAAACTAAGCACACCATTGTTTTTTCTTATGAAATTCCCAGTAAGTTTATTGAGGTGTATCCAAAATAAATGGCCCACCCTGTACAATGTATTTACACACACATATATATTAAATCCAACTGACTATATTTTAATCTACACTCACTGGCCACTTTATTAGGTACCAGGTTGGCCTTCAGAACTGCCTTAATGTCATAGATTCAACAAGGCTCTGGAAATATTCCTGAGAGATTTTAGTCCGTATTGACATGATAGCATCACTGCAGATTTTTTCAGATGCACATTCATGATGCGAATCTCCCGTTTATCACATCCCAAAGGTGCTCTATTGGATTGAGATATGTGGAGGCCATTTGAGTACAGAAAATTCATTGTCATGTTCAAGTAACTAGTCTGAGATGATTTGCGCTTTATGACATGGTGCCTTATTCGGCTGGATGTAGCCATCAGAAGATGATTATACTGTGGTCATATTGGGATGGGCATGGTCAGCAACAATACTCAGGTAGGATGTGGCATTGACATGATGCTAAATTGGTACTAATTGGTACAAAAGTGTGCCAAGAAAATATCCCCCACACCATTACACCACCAGTCTAAAACGTTGATACAAGACAGGATGGATCCATGTTTTCATAATGTTGATGCCAAATTCTTACCCAACCATCCGAATGACGCGACAGTAATTGAGACTCAATAGACCAGGCAACATTTTTCCAATTTTCTATTTTTCAATATTGGTGAGCCTGTGCAAATTATAGCCTCAGTTTTATGTTCTTAGCTGACAGAAGTGGCACTCAGTGTGGTCTTCTGCTGCTGTAGCCCATCTGCCTCAAGGTTGGATGTGTTGTCTTCTACATACCTTGGTTGTAAAGAGTGGTAATTTGAGTTACTGTTGCCTTTCTATCAGCTTGAACCAGTCTGGCCATTCTCCTCTGACCTCTGGCATTAACAAGACATTTGCGTCCACAGAACTGCCATTCACTGGATATTTTCTCTTTTTCTGACTATTCTCTGTAAATCCTACAGATGGTTGTGCGTGAAAATCGCAGTACATCAGCAGTTTCTGAAATACTCAGACCAGCCCGTCTGGCACCAACAATCACGCCACATTCATTCAAAGTCACTTAAATCAGCTTTCTTCACCATTCTGATGCTCGGTTTGAACTGCATCAGATCGTCTTGACCATGTCTAGTACAACAAATGCTGACTACTCAATACATAACGACTTAATACAAGCAGGAAGCACTCAAAGTTTAGTATTATCTGAAATGTTGACTTAACTGTTCAGTTCCAGATCAGTAAAGAAATAAAATGTATACACTGTAGATTAATATACTCAAAAAATTTATTTTAAATCCAACTATCTATATATTAATATCTGATTATTTTCTTTTTTACTTTTTGTTCTTTATTTATCTCTTTGTTCTCAAGCCAGTCTTGACTGTTTAATATCTTCACAGCAAAGACGAACAGATCAGATAATGAACATTAAAAAAATCAACGTTGTCCACCTCATTGAACTTGATCACGATGGTCCATTTTTACGAGCGCAGAGTTTCTGCAGATGTTTTCTCTGAGATAACTCGACCACGATGACCATGGAGGAATTCATCTTGGCTTAAGTTCAACTTACGCATGAAACCAACTCCAACGATCTCACAACACTGACATGAGGTTAAAAAACATGCGTTTTCTTGACGCAACAGAACCTGCATTTGCCTTTTAACATCTGCTGTTGCTCAGCGACAAGTTAGTAAAGCTAAAAACACTCCATGCTCACAGGGGCAACTTATGATTAGCTTGTGCAGACTTTTGGATGCTGACATAATTACAAAGCGAATGAAAGACATAAGCTCCAGCCCTGATGTCAGAGAATAGCATATGATTCTACATAAACAGTTCCAAACATTTTGAATGTGTTACATCAACGTCAGCGTAAGCAGAACCGCCTGCTGGGAGCTAAATGTCTATATGATTTTAAGTGCAAGGTTTGAAAAGGTCTTCAAAATGAAGGGGGCTCTGGTGCTGATAGATTAGAAGAATCACTTTAGTAGCTAACAGAACCTTTTAGTAAATATGGAAAGTTTCCATGAACACTTTGAAAATAAAGGTTCTTTGTTTGCATTGCTAGTTTTATAATGAAATTTAAAAATTCCATATACACTTAAAAAAACACTGGTTCAACTTAAGTATATATACTTATAGTATATAGTATTATATATACTATTCATTGAGTACACTTACATGACCACCAGTAAGCCAATTTTAAAGCGATCGGGACATCACTATGATTAGGAGTCTACGATGTTAACTGTGTTTGTTTTGATGACCCTAATCTGACTAAAGTCATAATTGAACTAAAAATAAATGGAACTAAGACGTAGAGTATGCCGATTTTAGGCACATTATGGAAGTGCAGTATGGACATGTAAACGCTTAATCAAACTGCAGTTAAAGTCGACAAATTAAAAATAAAAAACCTGAAATTACAAGAAACTCTGGAGGAAATGTGGATAGCGTGCTGACGCAATGATGATAATCGAATTATGTTCTATAACATGTAAAACAGGATCATGAAAGTAACATTTGAAAAGCAACTCACGTAAACACCTTAATCATATTACTGTCTTATTCAGATTAAGGCAAATAATGCGGTTACTGATGTCCATGTAAACGTTGTCATTGTTAAGTACTATAATTACACCTGTCAAATGGGACCAACAGAGATGTATTTAGAGTTGTATTATGTGCGGTTAACGTATATGAAACACAGATAGGAAAGAATATCAACCTCTGTTTGATAAAAGGTGTTGCTGTTCAATCACGCAAAAAAGAAATGTGTAAGAAGTGATATGATGTATAAATATGTATAAAACACATACTCAGCAGTCTACATGTGTTTGTTGCCTCATTACAAACAAATTCCACAGTATAATAATGCTAATAATAATTTCTAACATTTATATAGTGCTTTTTGGACACTCAAAGCACTTTACACATTGGGGGGAATCTCCTCATCCTTCACCAGTGTGCAGCATCCACCTGGATGACATGATGGCAGCCATATTGCACCAGACCGCACACCACACACCAGCTGATTGGTGGGGAGGGGAAAGAGTGATGAAGCTAATTATTATATACACGTTAAAGTAATAAAAGACAAATCTGAACAGAGCCTTTGCTTCTTGAAAGTGGCACTGAATACATTTATAATCTGTATATCCTGCATTTTGCCTTCAGACGAATTGTAGAAAAATGAGGCGCATAGCTGCTGTTTTTTCATTTAAGTTTCATTCACACTGGCAGCGACTTTGTAACCCACCCACTCACATAGATTGAAGTCGCCGGAAGTCGCTCACTCTCGATATGAAGTCGCTAACTCTCGATATGAAGTCGCTCACTCTCGATATGAAGTCGCTCACTCTCGATATGAAGTCGCTAACTCTCGATATGAAGTCGCTCACTCTCGATATGAAGTCGCTCACTCTCGATATGAAGTCACTCACTCTCGATATGAAGTTGCTCACTCTCGATATAAAGTCGCTAACTCTCGATATGAAGTCGCTCACTCTCGATATGAAGTCGCTAACTCTCGATATGAAGTCGCTAACTCTCGATATGAAGTCGCTAACTCTCGATATGAAGTCGCTAACTCTCGATATGAAGTTGCTCACTCTCGATATGAAGTTGCTCACTCTCGATATGAAGTTGCTCACTCTCGATATGAAGTCGCTAACTCTCGATTTGAAGTCGCTCACTCTCGATATGAAGTCACTCACTCTCGATATGAAGTTGCTCACTCTCGATATGAAGTCGCTAACTCTCGATTTGAAGTCGCTCACTCTCGATATGAAGTCACTCACTCTCGATATGAAGTCGCTCACTCTCGATATGAAGTCACTCACTCTCGATATGAAGTTGCTCACTCTCGATATGAAGTCGCTAACTCTCGATATGAAGTCGCTAACTCTCGATATGAAGTTGCTCACTCTCAATATGAAGTTGCTCACTCTCGATATGAAGTTGCTCACTCTCGATATGAAGTCGCTAACTCTCGATATGAAGTCGCTCACTCTCGATATGAAGTCGCTCACTCTCGATATGAAGTTGCTCACTCTCGATATGAAGTCGCTCACTCTCGATATGAAGTTGCTCACTCTCGATATGAAGTCGCTCACTCTCGATATAAAGTCGCTAACTCTCGATATGAAGTCGCTCACTCTCGATATGAAGTCGCTCACTCTCAATATGAAGTCGCTCACTCTCGATATGAAGTCGCTCACTCTCAATATGAAGTCGCTCACTCTCGATATGAAGTCGCTCACTCTCGATATGAAGTCGCTCACTCTCGATATGAAGTCGCTAACTCTGGATATGAAGTCGCTAACTCACGATATGAAGTCGCTCACTCTCGATATGAAGTCGCTAACTCTTGATATGAAGTCGCTAACTCTCGATATGAAGTCGCTCACTCTCGATATGAAGTCGCTAACTCTCGATATGAAGTTGCTCACTCTCGATATGAAGTCGCTAACTCTCGATATGAGGTCGCTAACTCTCGATATGAAGTCGCTAACTCTCGATATGAGGTCGCTAACTCTCGATTTGAAGTCGCTCACTCTCGATATGAAGTCACTCACTCTCGATATGAAGTTGCTCACTCTCGATATGAAGTTGCTCACTCTCGATATGAAGTCGCTCACTCTCGATATGAAGTCACTCACTCTCGATATGAAGTTGCTCACTCTCGATATGAAGTCGCTAACTCTCGATATGAAGTCGCTCACTCTCGATATGAAGTCGCTCACTCTCGATATGAAGTCACTCACTCTCGATATGAAGTCGCTCACTCTCGATATAAAGTCGCTAACTCACGATATGAAGTCGCTAACTCTCGATATGAAGTCGCTCACTCTCAATATGAAGTTGCTCACTCTCGATATAAAGTTGCTCACTCTCGATATGAAGTCGCTAACTCTCGATATGAAGTCGCTAACTCTCGATATGAAGTCGCTAACTCTCGATATGAAGTTGCTCACTCTCAATATGAAGTTGCTCACTCTCGATATGAAGTTGCTCACTCTCGATATGAAGTCGCTAACTCTCGATATGAAGTCGCTCACTCTCGATATGAAGTCGCTCATTCTCGATATGAAGTTGCTCACTCTCAATATGAAGTCGCTCACTCTCGATATGAAGTTGCTCACTCTCGATATGAAGTCGCTCACTCTCGATATAAAGTCGCTAACTCTCGATATGAAGTCGCTCACTCTCGATATGAAGTCGCTCACTCTCAATATGAAGTCGCTCACTCTCGATATGAAGTCGCTCACTCTCGATATGAAGTCGCTCACTCTCGATATGAAGTCGCTAACTCTCGATATGAAGTCGCTAACTCACGATATGAAGTCGCTCACTCTCGATATGAAGTCGCTAACTCTCGATATGAAGTCGCTCACTCTCGATATGAAGTCGCTCACTCTCGATATGAAGTCGCTAACTCTCGATATGAAGTTGCTCACTCTCGATATGAAGTCGCTAACTCTCGATATGAGGTCGCTAACTCTCGATATGAAGTCGCTCACTCTCGATATGAAGTCGCTAACTCTCGATATGAAGTCGCTCACTCTCGATATGAAGTCGCTAACTCTCGATATGAAGTTGCTCTCGATATGAAGTCGCTAACTCTCAATATGAGGTCGCTAACTCTCGATTTGAAGTCGCTCACTCTCGATATGAAGTCACTTACTCTCGATCTTGATATAAACGGTCGCTTGTCGCTTTGCCGCTGCAAGTCGCTCATAGTGTGAATGAGGCTTTACTCTTCCTGTCTTTCCCATTTTCAAAATAAAAGTCCCAAATGCTTAGTAATAATAAATACTACTATAGGTCCCCCAGAAGAGCTTTTCAGTGAATAATTCTTAAAAGACACATTAAACAGCATAACTATGAACAGCTTACATTAAAACAGGCTAAACAAATTGTATGAGACACATGTTACCTTCAGGGAAAAGGTTTAGAGTTCGTTGCTGTAGATTAAATAGATAAACAAACTATTTTTTGAGCATTTTGAGCATTAAGCTGTTAAATAGTGGTGGCTTGGATTTGGATTATTTCTTTTTTGCCTATTTATGTGTATATATATGGAGGTGTGAATGTAACCTTTTGGTGGTGGTGTAGATTTATTTATTTATTTACACATCTGAGATCTATTTACAGATCTCAGTTTGTAATAAAAGTTCCGTGGAGGTTAAGTGACCTTCATAAATTTATCAATGGCTTTAAAAACCGTTTTATTTTCCAGCTTTTTAAGCTGGAACTTCCTCTGGTTCTTCTAAAAACATCACTGTCAGCAAATAATCAATTGATTTTAGGTGACTTAAAACTTTCCATTGCACAAAAGGTTCTTTAAGGGAGAGAACACTCTTTAAGTTAGGATGATGTTCCTCACAGTGCCTTTTCCCAGCAAAAAATCTTGTGTTTAATAGTCGTCTAATAGACATCTACACATAGACAGCTTGGACAGATTGGACAGATTAGATGTGTAGTCATTCATTTCTGTTTATTTGATGACTAGTCTAGTTTTGGCCTATTCTTAGACGTCTATTAGATTCTCACTGACAGCCCAAATTTAGCCTTGTTTTAGCCAAGACGACTATGTTTAGACGTTTATTAGACATCTATTAGACATCTTTTATTAACAAAAAATGCTTGCTGAGTTCAGAACAGCTGAAAGATCTTTTGGGAACCCAAAAAGTGTTCTTCGACATTGTCATTACTGGAGAAGAAAAAAGAGCTGAATTTAAGTGTGAAATCCTTTTCTGTTAAACAAAAGGGTCTTTAATATTACAGGTTTTGCTTGGATCCATCAATAAAGATCATTTACATTTTAAGGGACAGATGAAGGTAATATGAATAGTTTCAAGCACTTTCAAGCTACCAGTTAAAAAGGAAGTGATTACCGCTACTGAAAGTCAAAATGCTAGCGATGCAGTTCCACATCATCCTACAGCTTGATATTATGACTCATTTTTGTCACAGCTTCGGTTAATTGAATGCCTTCAGTGACTTTTCACCGATTTTCTCCTCACTACAGAGGGCACAGCCTCGCTTCTGATCTTCTGCAGAGGATACCAAAAAATACACTGTTTGATGTCGCATCATGCAGACGCTTAATTATGGCATAATCACAGATCAGGGGACAGTCGGCACTGTCAAAACCCCAGATAAGTAGGACCTGCGTATTCAAAGCTCAAACCCCCCGAGAGAGGCTACGCTAGTGGTTTGAGGCCATTATATCGAGACGTGGATCTGAGCGGTAATAAGTGGCTGCAAGTGCCTTGAGGTCCCTCTGTTGTTGCAGCGCCGACCGACCCCCCATCTAGCTGACATGTAATTACTGCTCTAATAAAACAGCTATTGGGTTTAAAGACACATGGCTGCCTGGTGGTTGCACGTGGAACACCCAGATAGACCCTCCGCCGCTTTAGCCTTCACCTCAACCCCTGTAACTTGTAGGCCATTAGTGGGATTGCTGAACAAATGGCTGCATACTGATCTGACACTAAAAAAAGCTGTTTGTAGATGTGGCAAAAAAATGAAGGAAACTATTTGGTTGACTTATAAAAATAATTTTATTACTGACATTGAAATGCCATGCTGAAATGACTTACAGAATTCTTACTGAACTTTCATATTTATCTGATTTTAAGGTGTAGAAATAAATCTAAAATAAAAATAGTTATTAACCTGCAGCTCCATCAAATTTAGCTAAATTAAAATGACATAATAATTATTAGGACAGTAAGGTCTAACTTTGCTTAGACAAAAGTCTTGTCACTTAACAGAAATGATGTACAGTATAGAATATAAAGTAATGGTCAAGTGGAAAAAGAATGAATATTGTGTATGATTGCCATGAGCTTCATCTTCAATGCCCCCTCCTTCATTTTACTCCAGACATGCTCAATAATGGTCATATCTGGTGACTGGGCTGGCCAATCCTGAAGCAATCGCTTTGAGGAACTTTGTGGAGACTGAAGTATGAGAAAAAGACTATTCTGCTGACAAATTTGTTGTCAAACCTTTGGTTTGTAATGTTATGGGCAGCACAAATGTCTTGATACCTCAGCCTGATCCACTTTGCAGATCTCTTGCACGCCGCCATATTGAATGTAACCCAAAACCATGATTTTTCCTTCACCAAACTTGACTGATATCTATGAGAATCTTGCCTCCATGTGGGTTTCAATAGGTCTTCTGCAGTATTTGTGATGATTGGGATGCAATCTAACAGATGATTTATCACAAAAATCAACCTTCTGCCACCTTTCCAAATGATCAACTAGAAATCAAGTTATTATTTGTTGCTCTCACAACTATAAAACGTAGTGTAAAAAAAGATGCTAATAAAATAAAAAATATATTATTAAATAAATAAAATTATAACAATAAAATAAGGTTATAATATACAGAAAAGAGCCAAATATTTGTCTTAACTTTCTTACAGCAGTATATGAAAGGGAGAATAAAAATAAATACAAACACGTTTAAATGGAGCAAACAAACCGCAGCACAAAGTAAATGACAACTTACAACCAAGTTGTTGATGTTTATAAGTCAAAAAATAAACACCCTGTCATCATAAAGCACTTAATATAACAAAGAATAAAACTATATGCTTATATTTTCCATGCCACTAGCTAGGATCCCATCCGGGTCACGGCACCAACAGACCTCCCTATTAGTACTGGCCCAGACTCCAAGCAAAATTCAAACCAGTGTTTCTTCATTTACTATCATTACGTTAGACAATCTGATAATATTGTTGATCTACAGAAGACATTATTGTCAACATTTAATGCAACACCATGCTACATTATGCAACAGATTACCTAGTTCATCAGATAAAGCGAGAAACAAGTGTATTCAAAGAATACAAAAGTGCATCGGGCCTTCATGTAAACCACAGAGGAAGTGTTTATAATACAACTCCTCCTTGTTATTTATCATTTCACATTCGAAATGCGATCCAATCTTAGGAGTCTTAAGAATAAACTTCCTATAGATGTATGGAGAGCTCATTAAATGAAACAAAACAAGAAGTCAAAAGCATGTTTCCATTGTCTTAAAAAAAGTGACAGCTATTCTATTGGCATTAGCATCTTCTGAGAGTGTGCAGCTTTGGGTGTGGGGCGTAGGGCTGCTACGAGAGCCGGTCTGCACTGAAACTAAGATGCGGTTTAACAGACCACACATCCTGTAAATGCACACGCTGAAAACCCTCACTTGCACACATACACACACACACACACATACATAAATGCAATGCAGCGAGCGCACCAGGCTGAAGTGTGAACCAAGAGTACAGGGAGGCCTAGAGTCTATCTGATCAAGCACTGTGCAAACCACAATATGGCATACCTGGCTCACACGCGCACAAAAATGAAAAACACAGCTTTATAAGAGCTCGACTTGTTTACTACAATTGGTCTGCATGCTTCTGGAAGAATCAAACTGTCACACGTTCACTTATCTTATCCAGCCGATTCCAAAAAGGTATGAGTCAGAAGATCTGCAAAGGTGATGTTTGTTAACCGCTATCTGATGTGATGAGGTGCCATTTGCCTCTTTTCCTTCTATTGTCATGATTTGGTTTCCTATTAACCACTTGTGCATGTGAAAACAGAGTTTGCTTCTTAAAAGTCTTCATCTAAATCACTGTGCTGCACATAAATGCTGTGAGGGTATCTAAATGCTAAGGAAATCTTGGTATTAGGTTTATTTTGATGGTTCCTTTGACACTTTTTGTTGATTTTAAGTTAACATGCCTATTAATTCTGTTTTAAAGTTGGATCAAAAGTTGCGCAAAAGCAATATATCTTTTGATTTTAGGAGAACTAGAGTTTGATGTACTGCATGTGTAAGACACTAAAGCAAATGGGAATGCAAATGTAAAATTTCACATTTAAATTTATGCTTCTGGCAGATGCTTTTATCCAAAGTGGTTTATAATGCATTGAAGAAACCCATTTGATCAGTTCTAGCTTTCCCTGGGAACTGAATCCACAACCTTTTGATTGCTAATGCAATGCTGTACCAAGAAAAGTACAAACCTGCTTGAAAGGCTTATGAGTCGGGCAACAACTTGTGGTCATCACACTGGCCTTGCCACTTGGTGTTTTATCCCTCCACTACACTACCTGACAACAGTCGCCTTTCCAAGTTTTAGGAACAACTAATAATAACATGTGTGCGTTTTTCTCCAAACGTAAAGCCTGGCATTCACTCCAGAGAATTTAATTTTAGTCTCATCAGACCAGATAAACATTTTTTTTCTTAAGGTCTGAGAGTCCTTTATGGCCTACTCACACTATGCCATCCGTACCGTGCCCAGGCCCGTTTCCCGGATCGTTTGAGAAGTGTGAGTGCGCTGAATCGGGCTCAAGCACAGTTCACTTGGCCGGCCCTGGCCTGGTTGGAAGAGGTGTGCCTGAGCGACAGAGCAACAGCGATGACGTAAGCGTGCCGAGGCCCGATATGGTGTGAGCGCGGGCCGTCGGGGGAGACGGGAGGGGGGACAAGCGTGCTTTGGCCCGGTTCGAGGAAACTGTACCTAGTGTGAGTACGGCCTTAGATGCCTTTTGGCAGATTCCAGGCAGGCAGTGGGTTCCGTCAAGCCACTCTACCATAGACTCTCAGAAATAAAGGTACACGAGTTGTCACTGGGGTGGTACCTTTTCAAAAGTTACAAATTTGTACCTAAAAGGTGCATATTAATACCTCAAGGGTACATATTAGTGCCTAAAAAGTACAAAAGTGTTCCTCTTAAAATTTGTAGGTACTAATATATACTTCTGAGGTACCAATATGGACCCTCCAAGTACAAATGTACACAGTGGTACCACCCCAGTGACAGCTCTTGTACATTTATTTCTGAGAGTGTACAGGCCTGATTGGTAGATTGCTGCACAGAAGAATGCTGGAGCTTAGACAGAGCTGTTATTGATCACCTCCCTGACTAGGGCCTTTCCCCCTGATCAATCAGCTTAAATGGCTGGCCAGCTCTAAGAAGTGTCCTGGTGGTTACAAACATCTTTCATCTACAAATGATGGAGGCCACTTTGCTCATTGGAACTTTCAGAGCAGCAGAAATGTTTTCTGTAACCTTCCCCAGCCTTGGCCTCAAGTCAATCTTGTCTCAGAGGGTTAGAGACAATTCTTTTGTCCTCATGCTTGGTTTGTGCTTTGACATGCACTATTAACCCTGGGAACAACATATGATTCATCAGAAAAATCTACTAGAAGTCAAGTTATTATTTTATGCTCTAACAAATGTGATCAACAACTTCATATTTGTCTGGTACTGTATATCTTTCAATCACACCATTTAATATCACATTTTCCAGTCTTATTCTCTTCTAAACGTTAGAAGGCTGTGCCAGAAATGCTGGTTTTAATCCCACTTAGATCCAGGCAACCAGAGGCCTTACTTTGGTGCTATGACCTGGATGGGAAGTAGGTTTGTAGAGGGTAGGAGAAACAGTGGTCAGCTAGTAGGGGGTGTGAGTAAAACTCACTCCCCTGAAGGTGTTCTAGAGGTTGTAGTCTAGAGTCAGTGTGGTCCAGCATGCCCACCTATTATCCCGGAAACATTAGTTTGAATTCCACCAGGAGCAGGGCAATTAGCGTAACAAGGGCCAACTAGTAAGAACTGCATGAGTAAACTCACTCCCCTGCTCTCAAAGAGGAACACTAGCAAATGACATTAGATAGTCTTTAGTGTCCTTATTAGCATGCCCACTTGCCATACCAGAATTGCTGGTAGTGCCATGCCTTGGATGGGTCTGGGAAGTGAGTGTAAAACAAACTGTTTCCATTGAAAGACAGAGCAAATGGGCTCTATGCACATGTTTTTCAGCCAATGATGAACTTCTGGTGAAAACTTTATGTGTCGATTTTTAATTTCATAAGTTTCCTTTTACAGCATCGATGTTGTAATTTAATTCAAATATAATCAGTTAAACAGAATCAATCTTCCATTTTTGTTGTTAAAGCATAAAAAGAGATGAAAGTAAAATGAATTTCCATATTTTAAAGACATGGCGTGGAAAAATATGATTGAATGCAGTTCTTCTTGTTTGGTCTGATACCCACTTTATATTGTATCTCAGCCAGGCAGTGAAGATCGCTGTTTTTTAAAGAAATCAGATCCTAAACGCGCTGATTTTGAATGGGATGACAATTAACTGGAAGTCCTGGGGCTGGCGGACTTAATTTAAAACTCTGTGTGCACACACCACATTAGACTTATGTGCAAAACTGCAACATGGATTAAAAACATTTGAAAATAAAGCATTGTTTCCTTCCAATGAGTCAAAAAGAACAAAATCATCACCTCTTGATAAACTGGTGCCAAATATCAAAAAGAAAATTGGAATGTGCTGCAGGAGAATCCGCTGTGGGCCTTTTTTCTTATATTTACTTGCACCTAAGAAGAAACTAAATGATCGTACAGTGACCTTTGGAAGCTTAAGATGCTGGTTTTTTAGGCGTTTTAACCTTTAATAGATAGAATAGTGCAGAGAATTGACAGGAAATAGTTGGGAGCAGAGAGAGGGGAAGGGTCGGCGAAGGACTTCAAGCCTGGGATCGATCTCAGGTCGCCGTGAGCACCATGATGTTGTATGTCAGCGCACTTAACCACTAGGCTATTGGCACTGACTGATGCTTTTTGGGAGTGCAGCCACTCATGACAGTTCTGGGCAGTAATAATGCTGAACCACTTTGATGACGGACATCGTCTGAGGGATTTTAAAATGACTTCTCAGAGGTTTAACGATGTGATACACTGTACACTGGTTTATCTATTAATGCCATCCCATCGTACCCACTTTATCACATAATCTGTCAAAGCAAAATCCCATGACTTTTTTGATGCACAGGCTGGGATTTTTTTCTGTAAATGTGGTTCCATCATAGTTTATGCACATTTTTTCCTAATTCGGTAAAAAAAAAAGTTTATCCTACTCAGCTGTGTGCATAAGTTTTTATGCACATTTCCAATATATATGCACATCTTGAATTAAGCATTTTTAACGCAATATTCCAAAATGTGCATAAAATAGGTGGTTGGAAACATAGCTACAGACCAGTTAGTAGAATCTGTGCAAGTCAACCAGACTCCCCTGGCCTTCAAGTGGTATGATTACAACTGACGTGATGTGCTGTGGCCTTCAGCACTCTTATAGAATGCTGGAAATACTAGTTCATTTCCAAAACAGTCAAGAGCCACAAGGTGTAGGGGGTAGAATAGCGTAGGTATTGCAGCAATGTGAGTGAACCTCACTCCCCTTGCCTCAAGAGATGCACTAGCTATTCCCAGTTAAATCCTGCTTTACAAGATATTTGAAAAATAAAATGATGATTAAGAGGGGATCAGTGTTGTTAAATTGGTGCCGTGACCCGGATGGGATTGAGGGTTAGGCAGCCTGATCTCACGAGAAAACGAATTTTACGTTTTGCCAGTTTAGTGGCTAATTTATACTAATTCATACAAGTTTAGTCGTATGAAGTTGTACGATTTTTAAAAAGGAGGCGTGGCACCTAACCCCACCCCTAAACTCTACCGTCATTAGGGGATGAGCAAATCATACTAAATCGTATGAATTAGATCGTTTGAATTCATACGAATTAGCCACAAAATCAAAAAGTTACGAATTGCCGTGAGATTGTGTTGGGTTTAGGGGCACGAGTGTTAGCCTAGCAAGTTGAAGTTATGCAAGTAAATATTACTCCCAGGGCCCAAAGAGACCACTAGTGATGCCAGTTCATGCTCGGAGAAAGATAGATGGTCTTATAAAGCAGTGTTTTTTAATCCTGGTCCACGTTTTGCATTTACACTTGATTTACTGTATATCAGCTGATCTTTATTATTGTCTAGGCCCTGCATGGGCATGTAAGGGAAATTACACTGTAATGACGTAAACCTTTACTTTAGTATTTATGAAATATTTGATTGTTTGAACCATATTTATCACATTTTTTTAAATGTTAAATGAGGAATCCTCTTTAGTACATTCCCACTAGACATTGGATCAGCCTGGAAAAAAAGTCAGTCAATGGAGAGAATATTTAAAAACACAAGCCTGGTATGCCGTCTTTCAAACATAGCATGCCTCAACAATAATCCTGGAAAACCATCAGGAATGGCCTGGGAGAAAAACCACAGAACTTGCTGTTCCCAAGTGCATGATCTTGCCATAGAGTTTATGTTGCCTGAGAGCTATAATTCACGTGGAGCGAATGTGTGTCAAGACTGACAAGAGGAAAAGACATACCACACTGCATTCCTCAATAATAATGTACCTTCATAGAGTACAGTACATAGAGACTAGGTAAGACAACAAACATGGTGGCACACATTGTACATGACACATTGTACACGTAATTGAACCTAATAAACCGTCTACAAAGTGCCAGCGGACAAAAACAGCCTGATGTTTGGGTACATAGTGTGCGTGTAAATCAATTCACATCACAATCACAAAAATATTGGGGACTTTATAGGAAATAGTGGAACTTCAAATGTATAAAATAACCTTGAGAGTCGTGTAGCACAGGAATGTCTGGCGATTCTGTGGTTTGGGGCATCCATTTAAAGTGTATACATGACATTACAGGCACAACACAGGCGAACGGAGTTCAAAGTCAGAATAGAAAGAGACCTGTGTGTAAGCCCAGGCTGGTGTATTTACGCAGCTGGCAAGATTTAAGGAAACGCGGACACGTTTGTGGTCAGGCTGGCGTATAAAAACTCGCCTGGTTTTAGAGACTCAACTCTCTATTGTAACTCCCTCTCTCTCTCTTTGTCCATAATTCCTACTCCTGCATAAAAAGGAACTGGATTTTGGCAGCCCACCATGGCAATTCCTGTGGCTTTAAGACTTATAACAGTGAAACAGGGAGATGTTGAAACTACACGAGAGCTGCCAGGTTCGACTGCAAAACATTTCAGCCCAAGCTTATAATTTCCCAATCCGCCGTCTCTGGATTCATCACTCACAACACAATTCTGTAATGTTCTCATGGTATCGCTTTGACCGGGAGGAAAAGGAAAGTTGTTTTGAGATTGATCGAAATTACACATGACTTCAATTTATGTTTTGGTCAAGCTACAGCTGTGACCGGACTGAGGTATGCGATTGGACGTAGTCCGCTTTCTCCAAGGGCCACAGAATCAACACCATGTCAAACCCTGTAAACATTTCGACGCTGTAAAATAACAAAAAAAATAGGAACAAGCCATCCAGAAGCCACTGATAAGTTTGTCGTTTTATGTCCACGGCCAAATTGGACCGTCTGGACATTCTACGAAAAGTTTTCTTGATTAATTGCTGTAAATATCTTCACTGCAAACATATTTCACAGCCAACGTCGCAAACTGCACTCACAACACACGACCTGCGTGATGTCAAGTGTTAACAGGCTATAAATTGGCCGTCCTCAGGAGAATTACCAAGCCAATTAAATCCACATGAACTGACAGAAAAAAAAAACTAAATTGGAAAAAACTCCCCCGGCGAATACCATCTATCTTGAGTTGTCAACTCCTCCTTCATCTTGGAGGAGACGGGGGCTTCAGCGAGATGTTTATGAAACTCCTTGTTGATGTTGACCTGAGAATATACAGACATGCATTTCTGAGCGTCGAGGGTAAACCAAGTGGTTTTTGAAAGTGTTTTTATCTGCTTTCTACAGCAGGGTGGTACTTAGCCAACCTGAATTTGTTTGCAACTCATTTTATTTCCATTACAAGCCGCATTTCAGAATGTAAATGAGGAAGAAAAATTGTATGGTGGGAGATCTGAATATAACTGTTAAGGTGACTGGTTGGAATCACTGACTAAATGTTTTTGGTATATTATAAACTGGTACACTGAATGACGTGTCAAGGTACAGTAAATGGCTAGTTGACAAATAGGCAGCTAAAAGTAAAATTACTTGTTTTAATAATATTTATGAAGAAAAAATAGACATATTTACGTAGTTTGAAGTCTGATGTTTGATAAAATATAAAAGGTCGCTAAATTTATCACTTTGTATGTTTGTTTGTTTTTTACATTATTGCTGATTTTACCTTAGATACAGTTGAAGCTGTATAGAAGTGTCTTGAAAAATATCTAGTCAAATATTATTTACTGTCATCATGGCAAAGATAAAATAATTTAGTTATTGAAACTATTGTGTTTAGAAATGTGTTGAAAAAAAAATTCTCACCGTTAAACAGAAATTGGGGGAAAAATAAACAGGGGGGCCAATAATTCTGACTTCAACTGTGTGTCCTATAGGTGACAACGAAAATGTAAAAAACTACTTTTAATATTCTACAAATAGCATGAGAGTGATTAATCTTCATTGTTGCCCACTTATCTTTATTAAAATTATGAATAATATTTCTTTCTATGTCTTGTCGGGCATTTTCAATAAATAGTGGTGTCACACCAAATGACAACAAAACATTTCATTCATTCATTTTCCTTTGGCTTAGTCCCTTATTTATCAAGGGTCAGCACAGCGAAATGAACCACCAACTATTTCAGCATATGTTTTACGCAGTGTTCCAGCGGCAACCCAGTGCTCCCAGTAAGCACATAACTGGATCGAGGGGTATTTCTATATCTAATATCTTATCTATTTCTTTTTTAACATTTTTCCAAAATTCTTGAATCTTAGGACAGTCCCAAAAAATGCTGGTCTGATCTCCAATTTTACCTAATTTTCTCCAACACAAAGCCACAGATGTTCCTTTTACATATGTAGATATTACAAAGGGAGTATTAAAGTACCTCATTTTTACTTTCCAATCAAATTCTTTCCACAATTGACTATTTATTCCTTTATGACATCCTTCGCATAACAGTCACATGATCTTGAATGGGGTCCTTAAACTAGGGATGTACCGATCAGTTTTTTTTGCCCTCAAGTCCGAAGTTAGAGTCATTTGATTTTGGAGATTCTACCGATACTGAAACCAGTAATCAGAAATCGGGCCTAATCTCGCGCTTTCAGACTTGACCAAAATTGGACGTTACCTTCCGATCAGGACTTGAATATATATGTATCTATATATATTCTCATTATTTTTAACACGTCAATAGTTATGTGGTGGCCTGTGGCACAGAGTTAGACCTCCTTTTTGACTTTACACAGAAACAGCAACGCATGGGAATGACATCACTTTGTTGCAGAGACGCTATTGTTTAAATGCAGGCAAAGTAGAACATGGAAGCAGCTTGAAGCAGAAAGCGCAAGTATGTCTGCGGTCTGGAGGTACTATAAAGTTGACGACGACAACATTGCCATAGCAAACTGTGAGATATGTTAACTTGGAATTGCCTGCTGGGAATATTAAGTTAAGGTTCTATTTGTTTTATATAAGATTTTTCTTTATATATATTGTTGTTCAAAAGTGAAGAATTGATGTTATTTATTACTTGATTGTTCAAGCTATTGTTCAAGTATCAGTATCGCTAGATACTCAAATTCAAGTGACTCTGCCTCAAGGGCAAAAAAATCTTATTGAGACATCCCTTTTTGATGGCATAATTATATTCATTTTTGTGAATAATGTGTGACTGAAAATGCAATGTCAACAACTCAAATAACAGTTCATATTGAGGAACAGATACTGCAACAAAATCATCGGGAAACACTGTTTAAGGAGAAATACACACTGTTAGCGGCAGCATGACATACAAATGGTTTCATTTTGAGCTCATCGTTAATCTTAAGGGCTCAAAAAAAACGTGAGCCACACGTCAAACTCCCTTTTAGACAATCACTTGCTCCACTGAAATCTAATCACACAAATATGCGACATGATTTTAACTGTTTTTCCTTTTGAGTCAGTGCCTGGTCATCACAAACGCCATCCTTTCCTGATTGGCTGCGAACGGTCCGGCGTGCAAGCAGGAAGCTGAGCCAGGCTTTGCTTCCTGAGCGTCCGAGAGAGGAAGCCCTGTGATAGGCGAGAGGGAGTGGGGTTAAAAATAGTGGCGTATATAAAGGCTCGCTCAGAATCCCATTCCGTCTCAAACTCTCACTCGCACACTTTCTGGCAGGACTCTCGGTTTCCTTCTCTCTCGAAAGCAGGGCCCAGGGCAGCCGCAACGCCGTCCTGCTGTGAAGAAAGAGCAGGTGTTTCCCAGGGTTTGACTCAAGCAGCAAAATATGCATTACGTTGGATAACCAAAGCAAGAAAAGAAAAAAGAAAACCTTTTTCCAAATAAATGCTCAGTGCAGTTTACTTGAGCTCGGTTCACACGCAAAGCATGATACCTTTTCCAAAACGACAGGGAAAGTGAATGGACTTGTTCAACTCCTGAAAGGCCAAGAACTTGGTGTACCACAAAAACACTCCAGAGCAGTTTCATTATTCAGTGGCAGCCGCATGTCAAGCATTCAATAATGTATTTAGACACTACACAGATAGATGAAATTCAATGCATAAAACAGGATGGAAATCCATGGAAATCCAGACTTAATTCTCATTGACTCTTTGTCTTGATGGTCAAGGAACTACATATTGCATTAATTCTTAAAACACAAAAAAGGGGTTTCCATGGCAATGCCACAGGAAATACATTTGTGGTTCCATAAATAACGCTACTTTTTTGTGTGTGCGTGTGTGAAGAACCAACTAACTAAGCTAGTGTGTGCATTGTGCAACTGTGAAGGTCATTTTAGCAATCTGAAAGAGTTTTTGTGCAAATTCAATGGTTCTCAAAATCAGCTGTGATGATGCATAAAAGAACCATACTTTGTTTGTTCCCCAAAGAATCTTTCAGTAGTTTATAAATAAAAGGTTTTTATTTTCACATTTTAACAGTTGTCGTTTGAGACAATAATCACCTTTTCTTTTTCTTTAACACATTCAAAATAATGAACACATTCTCTCATTGACTGTGTGATTCATTGTGACTAATGTTAATTCAGCAATTTATTTTTTTTAAAGTAATTATTTAAACTCAAAAGTAACTCACATTACATTTTCAAAAAAGTCACTTGAATAATAATACTTATTTTTTTGAAGTAATGTTTTCCTTGGTACTTAGAAAAGTAATATTATTCTCTTATATAATATTATTATACAATCTTCAGAACTTTATTCTATCTGAAAGAACTATTTGTGTCTTGGTCTTACAAATAAAACTTCTAATTGAAGGTTTTACAGTAAAGCCATAGAACCACAAATTTGGTTCCTCAAAGATGCTTTCCATGAAGTATTATTTTAAATCAATGCATTTGTCACCCATATTGATTATATATATGAATGATTTTGGTTCCCCTGGAACCATTTATTGAAACGCTCTTAAAAATATTTCTTTTAAGAGTTTTTTTTCCTCATGGATTTTAAATGTTCTTCCAGCCAAATCTCACGAAGAAACGTAAGTATTTTACGCTTTGTCAGTTTACTGGCTAATTCGTATGAATTACGAGTTCAGTTGTACGAAAATGTACGATTTTAAAAAGGAGGCATGGCACGCAACCCCACCCCTAACCCCAACCGTCATTGGGTGATGAGCAAATCGTACTAAACTGTACGAATTTGATCGTACGAATTCATACAAATTAGCCACTAAATCAAAAACGAATTGCCGTGAGATTCTTCAGATCCATCGATGATAACTAAAAACTATTCAACTTTACACAACCTGTTTGTTCAGTTTGTAATAAATAAAAAGGTTAAATTTACAGTACCATTCTACTAAAAAGGGTTCTTTTAATAACAGTTTAAAAAAAGATTCATTCGGGAACCACAAATGGTGCTTCTATGACATCCTATATATAGATATTCAGAGTGGTAGAGAATCTAAGGCTCTCGAGCCACATGTGGCTCTTTGACCAAAAATATGTGGCTCACCAGCTGTCTTCATATAATAATATTTTACCGTTTAAAAAATTATAACCGTCATTAGAAAACTTCCTATCGGAAATACAATTATAATTCCCTCTTTACTGTAATTTTTTACAGCAAAATAAATAAGAATTGTTAATAAAAGGATGTTCTTTCTTCATTTAAGCACTTGCTCAACATGTGATGCTTAAATTAAGGTTTTGTTTAACCCTGTATTATTTATAGTAGTAATACATTAGCAAAAGCATTTTTAAAAGAGGCATTTTGAGATAAATGTAAATCCAAATGGCTCTTTAAAAAAAGGTATTTGCTAAAAAAATCAGAAATGGCTCTTTCTTGAAAAAAGGTTTCTGACCCCTGATCTTCCCTGCCTCTTATGTTTATGTTTAGTTATTTCATGTTAATATAGCTGAAAATAACCTATTTTTGACATAAAAGTGAAATTACTGAATCAAGACATAGACGTCTGAGAAAAATGCTAATTTTAGAAGGTTTTTGCATCTGAACTCTTCATACTGTATATTGGGAAAAGTTACTTTTGAAAGTATAATAATGAGTTACTCACCTAAAAAAAGCAACTTTACCCTCTCAAGGCAGGCGTTGCTGATTTGCAACAGTTAAAAGCAGATTTTGCCTGTTTCTAAAATTTAATTTGAGCCTGAAAGGTTTAAAAGCAAGTAAAAGCAAGTAACTTTTCATAGTAAGGTACTGCGTTACGTTACTTTTGAGTTACTTTTTCTGACCAGGCTGAGGTTTTTTTTTCTTTCTTTCTTTTTTTAATAGAGAAGCTCTTCAATTAACAGCACGGTATAACCTTCATTTACCTTTAAAAAACACATTATTTTATTTTAGGATAATGTTTTCTGAAAACTTTCTGACCACAGGGCTATACATGCCATACTGTGTACAGATTATGGAAAGTTTAAAGTAACGTGTTTGCTACTTTTTACTATTTGTCTTAAGTAAAATCACTGTCTAATGAGACAATAATCCCCTTTTCACTTTCTTCAATGCGTTTAAAATACTGAACACATTCTCTCACTGACTGCCGGATTGATTGTGACTACTTTAACTTTAATTCAGCAATTCGTTTTTTGAAAGCTAATCAATTACACTGACAGTAACTAGCATTACGTTTTCTGAAAAGTAACTCAAATAATATTACCTAATTTTTAAAAGTAATGCGTTACTTTATTTTACTTTTTTTTTTTTTGGTGCGTCAAAATTTTCCACATTATTAAAAATGAAGCTGTTAAGTTGCGGATGTAGTGATGCTATGGGTAAAAAAACATCTAAAGAATTCTCTTCCACTATACCTAAGCTATTATGTCATCAAAAAAATCCCAAGCACGTTAAAGGTTTTTTCGTGGAAGCATTGATGCCAATAAACAAACTTTTCTTTGAAAAGTTTACCTGTACAGGTGGAATGCGAGAGGTGTGTCGGAAACCATCGAAATGCATGATCAGAGCACAATTAGAAACCGACATATTAATGTGTGATCCATGCAGCCCTAAGGGGAGAACTAGCTGTACAACACAATAAAACTACACCCTATGCTGACATTCTTAGGCCTTGTCAACATTCTCCGAGCCCAAATAACATACTGTACTTCTAAATTAAACTACTGAATCATAGCAATTGGTCGGTGCAAGGGAACGAATAAAAAAAGTCACAACATGCATTGGTATTCATTTTCGTTTTTCCTCGAACACAGTTCAAGCCGTGCCCATCTGACACCTCATTTTGAACTCTCGTGTAGAAGGTTCTCACCATTTGCGTGTTATTTTTCACCACACAAAAATAGAGAAGTGATGTAATTTCACACAAACCACCATTTTAGGTTTTCTTTAGCTTTTGTTGTGTTTTGTGTTGGCTGGACCTCACGATTTGCTGGAAGCTAGAAATAACTATTCATAGACTGGTACAGGTAATTGCCCCTGGTACCTGCAACTTGGGGGAGAAATCCCAGGCTCCCCGGCTCGATTTGCAAATGAAAAGGTTTTAAGAGCTTAATGGCGCGTGTTTTGTTTAGAGCTTGATACTACATATACATTTGGAGCCTGCGAGAGAGTGTTGTGTTATTGTTAATGTTTCGGTCTAGTGACATGCAAATTTGATAAAGTTGTGGCTTGGGCTGCAGGTGCAAGACTCTTGCTTACATCATGACTTTAAAGACTTTAAATAACTGACTTTTGGGACTATAATAATTCTAAAAAAAACTTGTTAGTGTATTTTACATAAAGTAGTAAACTATATTCAGTTGAAGTCAGAAGTATAAGCCCCCCTTTGATTTTTTTTTCTTTTTAAATATTTCCCAAATGATGTTTAACAGAGCAAGGAAATGTTCACAGTATGTCTGATAATGTTTTTTCTTCTGGAGAAAGTCTTATTTGTTTTATTTCGGCTAGAATGAAAGCAGTTTTTAATTTTTTAACACCATTTTAAGGTCAAAATTATTAGCCCCTTTAAGCCATATTTTCGATAGTCCACAGAACAAACTATTATGTTTAGAATGTGTTGATAAAATAATCTCGCCGTTAAACGGGAATTAGGGGGGAAATAAACAGGGAGGCTAATAATTCTGACTTCAACTGTATATAAAGGCAGATTTTGTTGACTTCATGTAAACATTTGTACATGCCACTGTACACATAGGCACATAACCAGAACTGTTTTATTCTACTTTGCATGAAAGAACATAATTATATCACTGTAAAAAAGAAAAAGCTTCACATATTTTTCTGATTTACTAGTGTCTTTAAAATGCATTATGAAGATTTTATCTCAACTTCAACAACCTTTAATGATTAAAAAATAATTAGTTTAACAGTGACATTTTTAGTCATTTGAAACTATATATTGAATAAAATGCTATATAAAAAAGGAAAAGAGAAATATAAATTCATATTAAAACTGAATTAAATACTAGCAGCAAATTAACCGGTTTTTATGCTGTAATTTACATATTTCAATAACATATTCTTACTAAATGTCAGTAAAATTACTTTACTTACTCTGAAAGTGAAAAAAATTTAAAAAAATTTACAAAAATCATAATTTTAGTGGTCAAACTGCAGATTTCAACCTGTTTGCATTACAGCAATAATCAATAGAAATATATATATATTAAGAAATGTTGAAGAGATCCCTTGATAAGTCATCAAACTAAAATGTTGATTTCTCACAATGTTTGATTATTATATAATCTTAAATAAAGTATTTTTAAAACACTGAAAAAGCTGAGAAAAATATCATGCTTTCATTAACTTTTTGTTGATTTTTTACTTGTAAATGTGTGGAGTAAAATACAAGCACACTGTAAAAATAATATGATCAATTAGTCATGACTTATGAAACTAAGTTAATCATGTTTTAAGTTATGGGAGTAACATAGTTCAATGGACTCACAAGGTTAATTTGATTCAGCTTAACAATTTAAGGCAACTAATATTTTCTTACAGTGCATGATAAACTGGAATAACTCAAGTTTTACTCTAGACCAAATGCATAATCTGTTATCTTACTACACCAGCACATTCTACGTTATTAAAATGCAGTAATCCCCTTTGTTGCACGAGTCTCGAGTGCTCACAGCTGCTGGTATCGACACTTTTCATCTTTGAACAACGTGTTAATAGTGTGTGTTTTTCTCCCATTCGAGTTTTTTTTTTTTTTTTTTTTTTGCAAAGACAAGAGAGGGAGAGAGAATCAGAGAGGGAGAGGGAGATAGAGAGAGAGAGGAGGGATTTCTCTCGCATCATGTTGTACTCGTTTAACTCGTTTTACCGAGGGGGCGTGGAGTGACTCGGTGATTTAAAGAAGAGCCCGTGCGCTCTCAACATCCAAGACGAAAGGCGCACACGCCGGAGAGCAGCAGCTATATACCGGGGCTAAAATTAGGGACGGATAGTGCGTATTTCCTCCGCTTCTTATAATTGGTCCAGCTTGCGCTGCCGTGATATTTATAAGATAAAGGTCTTCCACCACTCATACTTTCTGCATGAGTGTTAAACATAGTGTAAAGAGCAGAGCAGAGTTGTAGTGCACTACAACCAAAGTTTCTCCGAGGGATTGCAACAAATCCCCGATCTTTAAAGTTTGTTTTACCTTAACTGGGACGACTGGAAATGGCTTTGAGTGGAACGATTTTACCGTCTATTTCCACATTTTCGGCGCAGAAGGAAAAATGCTGGGAGAACGTGAGTATTGTTTTCTATTTATTTATTTTCACGTCATTGTTATGTCTAAGTGGTTTCATGCTATATTAAATCTGCTTTTGTTCATATTTACGCTGTAATTTCTACAAACGTTTTTCTTTTTTTAAAACAAGTTAGCTAACTTGAATAAAGTTAGCCAGCGTGAGGAATGTTTGTTTATGTTTTTAACTAAATAGCGAGTTTGTAACTATAGCAACAGCCACTCGATCGATAAACCAATACTTTTTTCAATCTATATTCTATTAACACATTACAATATAAGCTAAAACAGTGTTTTATTTCGAATAGTAGCCTATTTGTGTACTGCAAACACATTTATAAAGCATACTATTAACTTTTTTGTGCTCTTAAAATGTTTAAAATCAAAACTAATCGAAATCAACCTGTTTCATTGCAGAGGTGGAAGGATGAACTGGACAGGTCCATGCATCTCAGCTGCATAGCTGACCTATCTAACATGGACAACCTCAACAGAATAACAGACGACGAAGATCTTGACAAGTACCTGGATCTGGAGTTTATACTGGCCAACACTGCAGGTTCTGACAATCTCGGACTCGGCATGGCAGGCGACTACAGAATGCAAGAGTCCAGAAACATGTACAACCCGACTACATACTCGGTGCCTGAGATCAACCCATCACCACCTCCACCATACACCACCAGCCTCATGGCAGAGCTTCTGCAGTCTGACATTGACACCTACTGCCAACCGTCTCTCCAGGGAAGATTCCTAGTCAGGCCTGCTTTCCCCACTCAGGACATTTCGGAGTGTATCAAAGTGGAGCCCTGCATGGATAGTTACGGACCTGTACGAGGAATGGTTCCCAAAGTCAAACAAGAGGGCAACGGTGCATGCATGAGATCCTATGAGCAGCCAAGACTAGCCAACTCTCCCCAGGGAGCAGGCAGCATGACTCCCCCACAGAGCCCTGCGGAGCTCATCAACACAGACTGTCAGTCACACTCGCAGATGTGCCATGCCTTAACGTTCAGCCAGAGCTATCAAGGCAACACAGGATTTCCCCACGCAGCACCTCCACAGATGCAGCTGCCTTACCAAAGCACACATCACTTCAGCATGTGCGACGATGGGCTTGCAATGCCCAACGCCAACCAAAGAGTACTTCTGACACCACCCTCATCTCCTCTAGAGCTGGACGCCAAACCAAAGAGGGGGCGCCGCACGTGGCCGAGGAAACGCACGGCGACTCACACTTGCACTTTTTCTGGATGTGGCAAAACTTACACAAAAAGTTCTCACTTGAAGGCTCATCACAGAACACACACAGGTAAATAAACGTCACTTGTTTTGTTTTTTCGTAAGATCTATCATAATTAAGTTATAATTAATCTAAAACTGGACAGATTTTAATGAATCCTCTCTTCTTTCATAGGCGAGAAGCCCTATCATTGCAGTTGGGAAGGCTGTGGGTGGAAGTTCGCCCGTTCTGATGAATTGACCCGTCACTTCCGCAAGCACACCGGACACCGACCCTTCCAGTGCCACCTGTGCGAACGTGCCTTCTCCAGGTCCGACCATCTCGCCCTTCATATGAAACGTCATATGTAGGAACGGACTCTGGAAAATGTGGACTAAACGCACTGAACAGTGAACATTGTCTGTACCCCCCCCCCTCTTATTTAAAGTATGGTGAAGGGGAAACATGAACTGACTTGACCTATTGCTTGTAGCTGGTTCTACACTTCAATTCTTTACAGAATTTACAGAAACAAACTATATTTTTCGTTTCCAAAGAGCAAGTTCAACTCATACTATAGGCTGGACCTAAACCTCAAGACGGAACTGGAATCAGACAGTATAATGTGCTTTAAGTTAACATGATGTGCTGCGGACATCACGACAGTGCCTTTTAATATGCGTATACATCTCACGAGTGCCACGAATACTGGCGTTTTTTTTAACGACAAATGTATGCTATTGTGTCAAGAAACTAAATAAGCTTTGTAAGACAATGTTTTCCTCTTTCAAAACTGCCTTAAAAGTTAACAAAAGGGGCGTTAACTGAATGTTTTAAGTAATTTGTGCATTTATCGACATAAACGTTTTTATTTTTAAAAATCAGGGTCTCATGGTTTCGTTTTTTTTAAACGCAATTTGTATGCTGTTAACGTTGAATTGCAGACTGTCCCATGTTTGGATGACATGATAAGGGCTATGTGAGTTGTTCTGGACCAAAGCATTTTATGTACATAATTTATACACTGTATATATTGTACATATTAAACTTAAATTGCGATATAAACGTTTGTGTCTATGTCTTTATAATCCTGTCCCCCATGTTATGGGTCTTGAGGGAAACTGCAATCTTTCCCAGCTGCAACTTTGCCATGCCAGAAAGCTGTGGCTTAGACCTATAAATACAAACATTGCATTTACATAATTGTCGAGACTCAATATAGCCATGTCTGGGCAGAGGGCTACACCACAGTTAAAGAGAGAGTGGCTTTTGGAAAAACAACGGAAGATTGTGGGATATCTGAAGGCTCTTTACTGTTGGGGTGAGAATTCAGGCACTTTAAAGTCGAGCAGATAAACAGACATATCAAGAGCTCAAGGCTGTTTGCCACCAAACTCTTTATGTAAATGCTAGGTTTGCATGAAATGTTCTCGATTAAACAAAAGACCGTCCTCGAGGTGCATCAAGTTGGTGCATTCAGGTCAGAAATCCCATCCAATAATGGCGTCAGAACTCCTCTTCATTTCATATGATAATACTCTTACACCTTTGTGTTTTTCTGGGCCCTGCGCGGTGGCATGGAAATATTATACCGTTCACTTGTTTGAAAGGTATTCACCGCATGGTCTATTTTGAGGCCATGAGGAACTAAAACTGTGTCAATGGATGGTTTACTTTGTGGAGTAAGAAAAACATTTTCATATCACTTTCAGGTTAGTCTCAGATCACTTTTCAGACTTGTTAAATCATTAATGTGTGTCATTTCAGCTTATACCAATCGGCTAATCCTCTGATAAACCTCAACTGTCCACTGCAAATGTGAGATAGCGGAGACTTGACACTATTCACCTAGGAAATGGTTTTAACCTACATACAAAACACTAATGAAACTAGTGATGCAGTTAGGATTATGTTAATTGCCTGGCTTCAAGCCATAAAACTCTCAGATTTCATACGCATAGATAAAATCAACACCGTTTTACGTTCTTGGAAGCAGAAGTGATGATATTATTACTATCTTGAGGGTATTCCTCAATGCGGGCATTGAAACCTTTTAAAATACGAGCTATAAATGATGAGTCTTTTATAAAAATGAAGTGCCCAACCATAGAAACCAATTGATGTTCACTTTCAGGTCTGGGAACAAGAGAAAAATATATAAATACATGGTTTACTCAATCATCATGTGGTAAATAATGACAATTAGGAGATTCTAAGGGTGAAAGAAACATCAAATAACCTCACCCTGTAACATTGTGCTTTTAGGTACTTTCAGTAAAGGCACGTTTTCTGACTGATGATGCATATTATGGCAAGCTGTTTTAACATTTAACCTCATTCATTCATTCATTTAGTCCCTTTATTTATAAGGGGTTGCCACTGTGGCATGAACTACCAACTATTTCGATGTTTTACACAGCAGATGCCCTTCCAGTTGCAACCCAGTACTGGGAAACATCCATACATACTCATTCACACACATATACTACAGACAATTTAGTTTTTTTAATTCACCTGTATCGCATGTCTTTGGACTGTGGGGGAAACCGGAGCACCTGTACGAAACCCACACCAACACAAGTAGAACATGCAAACTCCACACAGAATCTCCCAACTGACCCAGCCGGGACTCAAACCAGTTTTTGCTGTGAGGCAAAGTGCTAACCAATGAGCCAACGTTTAACTTAAACATATACATGTCTACTTGCATGAAACTAGTACACATAGCTATTAAATACAGCTTATTCAATAGAGACTAGATAGCTACTTTGTCCCTACTATGATCTTTTATGTTACTATTAGGATTTGTATTTAAACTCTACTGATTCTGACTGCTTATGAACAGCGTTGGGAAACATTTAAAGTAATATATACAAATTTTGAGTCACTTAAAACACAAAGGTAACTAAATGTGTGACTTTTTAAGTAATGTGAAAGTATGTGTTGTTATTTCTCTGTTTTTTAAAGATTAAGTTTGTAATATGTTACTTTTAAAGTAACTTTACCCAGCGTTACTTTCAAGTGTTACAAATTAAGAAGCAGTTGTGAATAGGATGATTTTTGTCACTAGTAAGACCAATTACAAAATATTCTGTGTCTAATCTAACCAATAAATACTAGCACTGTCGCCTCACAGCAAGAAGGTCACTGGTTTGAGTCCCGGCTGGGCCAGTTGGCATTTCTGTGTGAAGTTTGCATGTTCTCCTCGTGTTTGTTTCGTCCTGGTGATCTGCTTTCCCCCAAAGTCCAAAGACATGCGGTATAAGTGAATTGAATAAGCTAAATTTGCCGTTGCCTATGTGTGTGAATGTGTGTATGGGTGTTTCCCAGTACTGGGTTGCGTCTGAAAGGGTGAAAAATTCATGAAGTCATCACTACTAATTTGCAGTACTAATTTTGTTCCAAAGATTACTGATTATTTGTTAACTTAGCAGTGGTGTTAAATAAAAATCTAGCATTGTTCTGATTATTTTCTATCCGTTTGCAGAGGTGCTCAGCGCTGATGGATTTTAGAGTCCTCCTATAGCTGGATATACTGTCTTTGTACGCAATTTAAAAGACCTCTAATTTACTTATTTTTTCAGTAATGTTCCAGGGCACGAGTTGCTGTTTTGAGAGCTCATGGTATGACTGTTATGCCATGGTGTAGTTTTATTCTCTCGAGCCTTTTTTAATTTGATGGGTGCTACAGTATTTAGAGTTTTAGTAAAGATAGCATCCATACTGCTGGTTACAACATCAGGGTCATTTGCGGGTGCATTTTGAAATAAAGAAAGATCAAGTAGGTTATTTGTAAGTTCATTTTTAGTGGAAAGGACGATAGTTTTACCAGGGCGGTATCTGTGCAGATCTGCTAGTTTCAGGTAAACACAGCTTATATAGTAAGAGGTAGTGGTCTGTAATATCATCACTTTGTGGTATAATGTCTACATCAATGACCTCAATTCCATGAGACTTAATTATATCTAATGTATGCTTTAAGTGATGGGTTGGACCAACAACATTTTGCTTTATCCCAAGTGATTGTAGTAAATCTGTAAACTTAGTCCCTATTTAAAAGGTAATAGTATGAATGGCCACAAGTACCTAATTATTAATAACTCACATATATAATGATTATGTACTAATATCTAATAAGAAAACACTAAACTGTAAAAAAAAAGTAGTTGAATTAAATAAAATCTTCTAGTCATCTGAACTTTAATGAGTCAAACTGAGTAAAAATATTAAGTTAAACTCATTGACTTATTAAACTAAGTTGAAGTAACATCATTTTTACAGTGTAGGGTCTAATGAATAATACTTGTATCTTTAAGAAGGCACCGTAGCTAATAAATACGCAAGAGTAGCTAATAAAAACAACAATCGCATTGCAGAAAAGATGCTATCATCTTAAAATATCACTAGTGGCATAAACAATTGACTTAGACTACTTGTTAAAATGGCTTGCCATACGCGGAGTTCCTTCAAAAGCTTAGGAATGTTGTGGGAAGAGTTTGCCACCTGCTGGACTTGAAGGGAATTCCTTCAAGAAATAGATACTGTGCCTTTTTTCTGCTATCAGTAGAGCTTGTCCAAACCTCTTTGTACCGATACTCCCCATAACGTCCGCTACGTCATTTGCACCAACCTGGGACCAATTCCAGGCAAATCCCCTGCAATAGGAGGCAATAACAATGTCAGTTCCCCTGAAACTGGACAAAACAAAGCCTGAAAAACGATAATCCCAACGGCTGATGGAAAAACACATTTGTGTGACAACATCGCGGCCATCTGGTTTACATTTCCCAGCATACCTCTCTGCCTGACGGTCCTGGTGGAGAGAGTGTCCGTCAGCGCACCGCAACATCCCCAAGGGCAGCATTACTCGCTGGAGAGCCCTTGTTTCCCGGCCCAGCTGATTAAATACACGCCAAAAAATCCAACTCGGGTCTAGAGTCCTTCACGAGAAGATCGAGGCCCGATTAGTCTGCGCGCTGATTTAAATCAATACCCTGTTCTGTGCAATTCTCGCCAACTTTCCCCAGCCAGCTGTCAATACGTTCAGGGTCCCCTCGAATCCAATCAAGGCTTTGGAGGATCCTGTTACCTACATGATCCAAATGACCCCATCCAGACCTTCAACATGTACATGTGTGTCGCATTTAACATACTCACCTTGCTCTGGTAAAACACAATGGTGCATTATTGGTGCACCTGGATCGTCTCACTTGACGAGCAGCTCTTAAACTTCCCAAAAGACATTCGGCCTTTGGGGGTTTGACGTTTCTCGTATTCTGGCTATTAGAAATGTCAAGTGTTTCCAATAACACTGAGCAAAACACACAAAAAGGGAGTAAATAAGAATATTCAAGAATTTTTTGGGGGTGAAAGAATTGAAGGCTCTTTGGCCCATTTCCACTGTTTTGATTCCCGGAGTTCACTAGCACACACAAATTGAGAAAATACCAGTCTTGGAATTTCCTGTTACGGTTAACATTCCGTGCAGGTTCTCGAATGTTTCAGTTTTCACAAAGTTTTCTTGAGCTTCAAGGAAGTCCTCGAGAATAAAGTAGCAATGAATGAATGTTCGTCTTTCAGTATTCCGACTGGATTTCAGATTTTAGGAAGCTTGAAGCTTCAGGATGCAATTTAATATGTAGTGTTATGCAAGAAACTTGGCCTACTCTCGAACTTTAGGTAATACACTTTATGTATAAGTTTAACTTTAAATTTAACTATAACTTTAAGTAGGACAAGTTAAGTCTGAATGACAATAACAGTTTTAAACAAAAAAAATTTTCCGTTACATTTTTGCTCAAATAATTTCGCTTAAAATTTCCACAGGACATTCAATTTTGTGAATATTTTAATTAAAGGGATAGTTTAAGCAAAACGTATTATTTATTCACACTTTCACGGCATTCAAGTTGACTTTATTTTGCAATAAAACATTAAAATATTAAACATAAAAAAAAAAGTCAATGAAATATTTGTACATTAGCTGCAACTGTTCTTGCTTTATAAAACTCAGGCGAACAGCTAACGGCACTTTGAGAGTAAAAACAAAAACATATAAAAGCAAACCTAAAATAATATCCATGGCTATGGATCACACATTGAGGTCTTATGAAGTGAAACGATTGATCAGTTTCTTGCACAAGCCCAGCTTTTTACTATTTAAGTACTCTGTAAATCTTCAGAAGCTATTAATTATGTTGCATGTATACGATTTTTCGTCTCTTAAGGGTTGTTCTCACCAAGCACAATAAAAATTAAGTTAACGATAAAGGCATTGCTCTAAAAATTATTCTGAATGTAAAGGTTTAGACGACAGCTATAACAATAAAATGTAGAGAAACGATATTGTTCGTCAATCTTTGATAACAATTTTTTCCCAGCTAATAAACGGGGAAAAAAACACTGACAGCCAGTCAGATATCATAAAAAATATTTCAAGGACTTTTCAAGGATTAAAAACTACCCAGCAGGCACACAATGTTATAGGATGTTAATATTAGGTTAGATTTAGGTTGTGGTGTCAGGTAACCCAAATTTGTAGCCAGTGTCTAAGGACATGTTAAAGGACGTTGATAATTGGTTGATTTTAGGTTGTCTTGAAAAGTGACCAAAATCGAATGTCAAACCAATGTCATACTGACATCAAATTCGTCAGGTATGGCAACCAAGATTCAACGTCTGATAGACATCATAGCTGTAACGTCCACACGTCAAGCTGTAACATTATTACACATTGATATTTGGTTGTGTTTTTTAGGTTGCGTTGGAAAGTGACCAAAATCCAATGTCTGTCCGTTGTTGCACACTGACGTCGGGTTTTGACGTCAACCTGATTTTCATTTCCAAACAAAATGCAATATGCTCTGATGTTGGGGTACAATGTCAATCTGATGTCATGTTGACATCATGTGCCTGCTGGGTATCTTGAAAACAATTGGTTGGCAGAAAAAAATAAAGTTAAAGCAAGCTACACAACCCAGAATAGCAAGAAAAATAAAAGTGTGCAGTATGTAGTATAGTTTCAGCATCTTTGTGTTGCCTCTTTGGCGATGCTGAGGAAAAATAAAGTGTTTTTATTCCACTACACTGACTGCGATCCCTAAATTCAGTTTGATTAGATAAATTACACAACCTGGATTCACTGGTCAGATGCGCTAGTACCACACTATGGACATTTGCTGGAAACAAAGCTTAATGCTTAAACAATCATAAACTAAAAATTAACAGATAAATATCGTTTGCTAGTGCGGATACAAAAATAGGTATCGGCCTTAGTGTGAGCAGCCAATGTTATCCCATGGCAATTAATAACTTTTTGATTTAGTGGCTATGAAATCGTACATTTGTACAAATTTAGTATGATTTGCTCATCCCCCAATGACAGTTGAGTTTAGGGTTGGGGTGTTTTTTTTTTATTTAAACTCGTACGATTTAGCCACTAAACTGACAAAACATAAGGAACAGCACTTTAACGTGCCGTTAGCTGTTGACATTTTTGGGGAAAGTCAATATTCATTACTATATAAAAAAACAATAATTGCACTACTATATGATATTTGCTTGATTTAACATATCTAATCACTGTAGATTTGCACAATCTTGCATATTCCAATTTTTATTTATTTCAAAAGAAAACTTCATTTTTTGCGCGAGTGAGATGCAAGTTGACATTTACTCTGAAAACCACAGTATCCATCATGTTAACAACACAGTGCACACATGAACAGAATGAAAGTGACATATAGATGCCTCTGAAATGTTATCTTTTGTTTTATTCTGTGAAATCAAGGGACAACATGAACATTTCCAAAGGAATCCAAGCATCACTAATCACTATCAATGCAGTCTGAAATCCTTAAAATGTATCGAGTTACACATGTGCAGTTATTTATGTTTTCAGGACAAATATAACACAGAATATACATGATTTTTTTTATTTGTATAATCTTAATCATTTCTCTATCGGGTTAATATCGGTCTTATCTACACAGGCGAGGGTTAAAAGGCAGGCCAAAAAGGAATGCATTCAGCTCGACGTTTAAGGGGGCGTATGCCCCAAAATTATGACGGTCACTAAAAAAATATTCACTTTAATCATTTAAAAAGACAAAATATGGACAGGATATGAAAACATGAAATGAATTTACAGGTATTACAACAAAAAAAGAATATACAAACTATTGCACAATGGAGGTACGGATGACAAATACAGCATTAAAAGAACTTTAACAATGTTGTTTTTTTTAGTTTGAACAATAAAAGGCAGAAAAGTCAAGACATAATCCCACTCCTGGCCTACATTATGGCATAAAACCTTTTATAAGCCAAGAGTTGATGTTATCTGTATCTGGGAAAACCCCCGGCTTTTGTTTCCAGTCTTGAAAATGTACAATTTCGTTACAACGCTCTACTGAATGAAGATTAGTGTAGCACTGGAATCAGATAAATATGAGCTAGGCTCCATATGATATCTTTAAATAAGACAAAGTAACACTGTTTAGTGTGACACTGACATGAAAAAGGAGTGTCGAGCAGCTACTTGCGGTCAAAACAACACAAGCTGATTGGAAGGAAAGAAGAAAATGAGGAACAAACAAAAAAAAAAGATGACAGAATGATGACGTAGTTGAAAGTTAGCAGTGTACTGGGATATGTCACAGTTGTTCGTTTTAACATTACACATGAGCATCAGTCATTACGCATACAATTTTACCTGTAATGAATGCAGATTCAAGAGTTGATCCAATCCGAAGAGAGAAAGAAAGAGCTGTTCTAATGATCTGAGTCAATCCAGATCCCAAATAAAAAGTACCTAGCACCTTTAAGGAACAGCAGATGGTACAGTAAAAATGATATTATGTAGCACGATTAGTACAAAAACACAGGTTTTAGATGTGCTACCCAAGTACCATCAACAAATAGTTCAAGTCAAGTTCGATGTTGACTACATGTTAGGGCTAAGCAAATAGCAATTGCGAGTTTTAAAAGCATCTACTGTGCCTGAATTCACAAAGTTCACATTGCTAGTTTATTTTGGCTAATCTGATTGTGCTTTAGCTAAGTCGTTCTTTTTTATTCCCAAATAAACACATTTTAGCATTTAATTTTAAATTCGCATTGAAAACACACACACACACACACACACACACACACACAAATGATGATTCTTGCCCTATTTACTGGGTTCAAGCAAAAGCAATGTTACTATTTCACACAATCTATGCAGATTAAAAACAATTTAAACTATGAAACCTAAATCGCAAAGCAAATCAAATATTTATCAGCTCCCTCATAGACATGTTTTCATTCACGCAACCCAATTTACAAGCAATAGGGCAGAACTCGGAACTTGTTGATTTGTAGATACTTTCTTTTAGTCAGATTGATAGAAGAACAGATCAATAGAATGATAGCTGGAAGGAAAGTGATAGAACTGAATGAATAAACATACAATAGAACGTTTGATCGAAAGGATGTACAAACAACAGAATGAATAAAATAATAATAGAATGAACAATAGATCGAATGAACAAACAACAAAAGGGCTGAGTGAACAATGGACTGAATAAGCGACAGACAAAATGTCTACATGCACAAATGAAGGAATGAATGATAGATCGATGGAACAAATGACAGAATTAGTTGTGATAGAACAAATGAATGATAGAATGAATAAGCAACAGACAAAATGTGCAAATGCACAAACAAAGGAACACACAATACAGTGTTCTGGAAAGTATTCATAGCGCTTCACTTTTTTGTTTTTTTGTTACAGCCTTACTCCAAAAGGGATAAAATTCATTTATTTCCTCAAGATTCTTCACACAATGCCTCATAATGACAATGTGAAGAATTTTTTATTTTTTTTAATTGTTGCAAATTTATTAAAAATAAAAAAGGTGAAAAATCTCATGTACAGAAGTATTTACAGCCTTTGCCGTGAAGCTCTAAATTGAGCTCAGGTATATTCTGTTTGCACTGATCATTCTTGATTTGTTTCAGCAGCTTAACTGGAGTTCACCTGTGGTCAATTCAGTTGATTGGACATGATTTTAAAAGGCATACACTTGTCTATATAAGATCCCAGGGTTGACAGTGCATGTCAAAGCTCAAACCAAGCTTGAAGACAAACAAATCGTTTGTAGACCTCTGTGACAGGATTGTCTTGAGGCACAAGGCTGGGGAAGGTTACAGAAAAACTTCTGCTGCTCTAAAAGTTCCAATGAGCACAGTGGCCTCCATCATTCGTGAGTGGAAGATGTTTTAAAACCACCAGGACTCTTCCTAAAGCTGGCCGGCCATCTAAACTGAGTGATCGAGGGAGAAGGGCCTTAGTCAGGGAGGTGATCAAGAACCTGATGGTCACCCTGTCTGATCTCCAGCGTTCTTCTATGGAAAGAGGAGAACCTTACAGAAGAACAACCATCTGTGTAGCAATCCACCAATCAGGCCTGTATGGTTGAGTGGCCAGATGGAAGCCACTACTTAGTATTGGAATTGGCCAAAAGGCATCTGAAAAACTCTCCGACCATAAGAAACAAAATTCTCTGGTCTGATAAGACTAAAACCTGTGGAGGATACAGTTTGGAGGAAATGCCAGGCTTTACGTTTGGAGAAACCAGGCACTGCTCATCACCAGGCTAATATCATCCCTACAGTGAAGTATGAAGGTGGCAGCATCATGCTGTGGGGGTGTTTTTCAGCAGCAGGAACTGGAAGACTAGTCAGGATAGAGGGAAAGATGAATGCAGCAATGTACAGAGACATCCTGAATGAAACCTGCTTTAGAGTGCTCTTGACCTCAGACTGGAGCGACGGTTCATCTTCCAGCAGAACAATCACCCAAAGCACACTGCCAAAATATTAATGGAGTGGCTTCACAGCAACTCGGTGAATGTCCTTGAGTGGCCCAGCCAGAGCCCAGACCTAAATCCAATTGTACGTCTTTGGAGAGATCTGAAAATAGCTGTACACTGTCGCTTCCCATTCAACCTGATGGAGCTTGAGAGGTACTGCAAAGAGGAATGGGCAAAAATTCCCAAAGACAGGTGTGCCAAGCTTGTGGGATCATATTCAAGAAGACTTGAGGCTGTAATTGCTGCCAAAGGTGCATCAACAAAGAATTGAGCAAATGCTGTGAATACTTCTATACATGTGATTTTTCAGGTTTTTATTTTTAATGAATTTGTAACAATTAAAAAAAAACTGTTATTACATTGTCATTATGGGATATTGTTTGTAGAATTTTGAGGAAATACATGAATTTAATCAATTTTGGAATAAGGCTGTAACAAAAAAATGTGGAAAAAGTGAAGTGCTATAAACACTTTCCGGATGAATTGTAGATCGACAGAACGAACGGCAGAATTAGTTGTGATAGACAGAACAAACAAATGATAGAATGAACGAATGACAGAAAGAATGTCTGAAGCAGACTATAGAAATAGAACAAATCATAAAATGAACAATGAAACAAATAAAAAACTATTATTTATTGATCTACCTATTGATAGATCAATATACAATTAGAGAAAACAGCAAGATTGTTAAGCGAAATGAAGTATTTGCGCAAGCAGATACGATGCTTTTGTGTGAACCCAGCGTTCAAATGCTAGAAAAGTTTCACTTTTAGTTTCGTTCTTTTCATTTCGTGTATAAACAATTCAGTAACGTTAAGTCCTGCATCGGTGTCAATGGTTTAACTCTGGGAAGAAAACAAAATCAGTGCATTTGTCCAAGTTTTGAACAACTTTCTCCTCTGAACAGTACAGTGAAAAAACAACAACAAAAATAGTTCACTTCTAAAGCAAACAGCTCTCCGAGACGACACTTACCAAAACATTTTCGTTCATTCGGCTTTCCGTCACCTTCAAGAGCACCTTACAGACACTCCTTACAGTCTGCAGGCGCCGCTGTAATTCCAGTGTGTACCATACTGACTACAGCCAGAGCCAGTAAATGACCATTTAGCAGATGCTCTTTATCCAAATCGACTTACAGTACGCTTACTGCCATCGAAATTCAGGAAGAAACCTGAAATTAATTGCCTTGCTCAAGGGCTCATAGGGAGGGAGTGTAACGTCTGTAATTCAAGTTTCTGGTCAGCTTTCTTTGCAGTTTCTCAGTCCCTTTTGTTTCCCACAAATGGAGATAAAGAGACCGATAGCGGTCTTTAAACGTCCATGGCTCTGTTGATGGACATTCACACACACACACACACACACACACAAACATACACACTAATACACTTTAAATAAACTATATACTCCATCTGAGAGGTTAATGCAGTGCATGTATAGTGAATTAGCTGATTCACAAACCATAGGCCGGCCTCCTGCACGTGAACACAAAAGGATAGAGGTTGAGACTGTCTTGCATGTGTTTTTAGCTTGGTACATCCCAATCGTCGTGGTAGTGTACAGATGGGAGGGGGCAGGACGGTCAGGCGTTGGACATTTCGGCTTTGCTGAGAGCGATGGCCAGCTCTAGGTCTTCCTGCTCCTGCTGGCGGAGGCGCTTCAGCCGCTCCCGTTCCGCTCTCTCGCTTTCCCGCTTCGCCCACTCCATCTGCTGGGCTTCATTGCCAAACTGGGCCGGGAAAAACAGGGACATGCCACGTTAGTAGCCAAAGGTGCCAAATTGGAGACTGCACCAAGTTGTGAAGCATTGAAGTTGTGGCTTTGAACTGGCACAAAATCCAATTCAAAAGTACTAAATCTACAAATAATTAAAATGCGTAAATATAAACAGATCATTGTTTGTGCCACATCGTATTACAACAGATTTGAGATGTTTGAATCTTGACATTGGAAATAAACAAACCCAAACTATATTTTCCAGATTAAAAGTATTGCTTATTTAAATATTTGTTTATTGATGGCTTTATAATAAAGGCCCCGATATACTTTAAGCTAAGTAAAACAAAGAAACTACGAAATGGCGTCACTCCAGTTCGTAGTTTCTTTGTTTTGTTTTGTTTTGTTTCTAAGCTCGATTTGTAAATTCTTTCAGGGGGGTACTTGGAAAGTTGTAATTATATTTGCATTTCTGTATTTAATTGCATTGTGAATATTTGCAACAAGTCACTTTCTATATTTGGTTGTGATAAGAATATTTTACAGTTTTTCTGTATTTGTGCTTTACTTTTTTGAAACACGTTTCTATATTTGGTTGCGATGTGAATGCTTTAGCTTGTTTTTTTGTATTTGTGCTTTAAATTATTATAACACAATTCTATATTTGTTTGTGATGTGAATGCTTTAGCTTGTTTTTCTGTATTTGCTTTTAAAATTTTTGAAACACGTTTCTATATTAAGTTGCGATGTGAATATTTTAGCTTGTTTTTCTGTATTTGCGCTTGAAATTTTTTAAACACGTTTCTATATTAAGTTGCAATGTGATTATTTTAGCACGTTTTTTCTTTATTTGTGCTTTAAATTTTTGAAACAAAATTCTATAATTGGTTGCGATGTGAATATTTTAGCTTGTTTTTCTGTTTTTGCGCTTTAAATTTTTGAAACAAGTTTCCATATTAAGTTGCAATGTGAATATTTTTGCACATTTTTCTGTATTTCTGCTTTAAATTTTTGAAATACGCTTCTGTATTTAGTTGCGATCTGAATGTTGTAGCACATTTTTCTGTATTTGCATTTTGACAATTTGCAGCAGATTTCTGTAGCATTCTTGTTTCTTGTGGCATGTTCTATATTTTTTGCATTTCAAATATTTGCATTGTTTCTGTATTTGGCTGCCATTGTAAATATTTGTGACATTTTTCACATTTTTTAAAACATTTTGAAACTGGCTTCTGTATTGGGTTCCATTTTGAATATTTCCAGCATGTTTCTTTCTATATTTGTTTGCATTGTGTCTATTTGAGAACATCTGTCTGTATTAGCAATTGGAATTATTGAAAAACGTTTTTGTATTTGGTTGCATCGTGAGCATTTGTAGCACATTTTTATTTATTTGCGCTTTAAATTTTTGAAGCACGTTTTTGGCATTTGGTTGTGATGTGAATATTTTAGCACATTTTTCTGTATTTACGTTTTGAATATCTATAGCATTCTTGCTGCACTGAATAGTGAATAGCATTCTTGTTTCTTGTAATATGTTGTCTGTTTTTGCGCTTCGAATATCTGCAGCGCGTTTCTTACATTTTTAATATTTTAAGCACTTTGGTTCTAAAATTTGCATTTTGACAATTGTCCACGTTTCTGTAGCATTCTTGTTTCTTGTAGCATGTTTTCTGTTTTTGCGTTTCGCATATTTGAAGCTAAATTTTCTGTATTTACGATTTTAATATTTGCAGCAAGTTTCTGTATGTGGTTGCATTGAAAATATTTGTAGCACGTTTTCCATATTCGAGTTTTGAATATTTGCACAACTTTTCATTTTTTGTTTGCACTGAATATGCGCACCATCTTTTTGTACTGTACTTTGTTGCATTGTAACTACTCGCAGAGCCTTTCTGTTTTCCGCTGCATTGTGACTATTTTGTTGTGAATAATTTCAGAGTATTTTATGAATTTGTATTGTAACAACTGCGGGCATATTGGGGTCTTATATGTTGCATGACCTCAATGCTACTATATTTTCCAGTATGTGTTGTGTTTGAATCTAAACTAGATCTGTAAATCGGTAAACAATTCAATATATTTAGGACTATCACTAGTCTATTTTACATTATCTATAAGTTAAATCAATTAAGAATTTATTTTGACCACGCATCTTACTCTTTTCCTGGAAAATAGAGTTAGTGTGTCATTTTCGTGCCACTAGCAACTCCAAAACATTTGATAACATGCGTTTTCTATTTGTACGAACTTTAAGATATTTGCCAAAAGCCACAAATGGCACAAAAATTCAAACAAAATATTGAACACACACTTAACCAACACACCAATAAATGAAAATTGTGCAGCTGATCTTGCATGTGGACAAAACAAATAAAAACATAAGAATGCATGGCTTATTTTCTCATTTTATGCAGTGGCATCATATGTGATTGCAAAACAGTGATAAAGAAAACATTCAGCACATTTTTTGTCCATTCTTACCTTAATTCGCTCGGTTCCTGCAAGAGAGGAATGGATTACAACAACAAAAAAAAAAAACACAAAAGAGATTTACACCAAAACTACAATGCAACCATCCACCGAACTGCACACACACACATACACAGAGAAATGCTGATTGGACACCAACAGACCACTCCCACTGATGACTCATGAAAGACCTTTTTAATTGGTCATTAATAGCGAATGATGTCATGGACAGGAAAATGAGCATGCATTGATCTCGTGCAGCAAGATAATGACAGAAGGAAAAGACAATACAAAGCTTTTTTTTTTCTCAATTCGAGAGCTTCAAATCTTGTACAGAGATATATAAGCATAAATTATGCAACATAACATGCACACCAAAAGTTGACAACGGGTGAATGTGAGCTTTGCTAAACCACCTTGGGAAATATTTGTAAAAATGTATTTAAACTGTTTCGTCATAACACATGCATCAACATAACACATTAATTTGTGAAGAAACCAATCTCTGAACATAAATAGTAAACAAGTCACAGTTTTTTTGAAAATGCAATGTAATACTACTATTGGTAAATTCGTTAAAAACTGCATTTTCTCTGTAAACGTTGCAACTGTCGCAATTTCAAGGAGTGTGTGATAAATCAGAGATGGTTTAGCAAGTCCACCGCACCCAAGTCGTGCACAGCGATACTAAGGACAGGAGGCAGAGCGGATGAAGATGAAGCTACATCAAACACTGTGGCTCTAGGATCAAGCGGAATTGCAGTATGGAGCGCACACTGATCCCATGCGGAGGAAAAAACGACAGCCTGAGAGCTGAGTAGTGATACTGCCACTTCCCACGTCAAACCATCAAACCTAATCGACTTTAAAAGGTTTAGGAGTCCTTTGATTTAAATTTTCCTCATTAAACAAGAGACAAGAATCATGAAACTACATTGGTTGCGATAAGATTCAGATAATGATTATGTTTGCTCCACTAACTCGTGGAAGTGTGACCACAAGGCAGATGTGTCAATATGAGCTGCCCACACTTCTTGAAATATGAACCGATAGCTGATAAGAGAATGGTGAGAACCAGAGAAAGAAATAAACTAAGACTTTTGTGAATTTGTGTTAACTCTTATTGATATTTAGTTGAATTGAACGGTTGTTTGGGATGTTCATGAATCTAAGGTTCGTCACAGAGACTAATGCCACAGAATAATGATGAACAAACTTTCAGGATGCAAGAAATCCGACATTTTAGGAAACGATCAGACAACAGACACAATGATTAAACAAAGTTTCAGGGTTTCTTAAAAGTAAACTGCAGACCATGAGGCGAAAATACTGACAATAGACACATTAGTTAAACAAACACTGATTGTTCAAATGAACAAACTCAAAGTTTTGTGTTGAAAATACTGCTACTACAAACCGAATATACTGCAATTTTGCAGGATGCAGGAAACAGACGAAAATGCTGACAATAAACATTGACTAAACACCAATATTTAGTTCCAATTAAATTTCAGAACACTTATATATTATAAAATGTGTGTTTTTCTTTTATAACATGGCCAGAAGTCAATCTTTGCAGACCATGAGATGAACTAAACTGACAATAGATACGGAAAAGAAAATACTGACATTACTACCTTTAATTTAATTGCAAATACTGATTGTTGTTTTAATTTATGCTTCTTAAACAAAGGAATATCTGAGACGAAAATACTGCTGTTACAAACTTTGTAATCAAGGTTTCTCTTAGAAACCTATCCAGATGGTTCATTTACGCACAAAACTGACACCAAACACATCAATAACACTATAAACATTGCTGATTGGTTCAAGCGAACCTGGAAGAAATTACAATTCTCTTATTTGACCAGTCTGAAGGCTCAGAAAACTGTCATCGATTATGGCATATCAATTATACTTCACGTTTCTTTCTGAGCTAGCAAACTATGGCAGATTTTGCGCTTTCTTAAGGAGATTGTCTACTTTGCAGATGATGCTGAAGCAAAAACATTGACATTTTAGCAAATTTTAGCATAATCGCCTTTAGCATAACGAAGCAAACTTTTTAGTTTCTCTCAGATAAAAACAAAAAAAAAACACATTAATTCTACGATAAAACCCTGACATTTTCTGCAGGTCACTTTACGTGGCAAGTAAACAAGAAAATATCGTCTGATAAGTTATGATCTGAACCTGCTAGTCACAGGCTTTTGTAAAATGCTACGTCTTTACAACCTAACTAATATTGACATAAACTATACAACATTCACTCTTGATTTGAAGCAAACTCAAACCAAGAATTTAGTTTTGATAATACTGTTTCTCAAGAAGACAAGACATAATTGCATAAAAGCTAACAACAAAACGTCACAGAAGAACAGCGAGAAGCCACATTAGCTTAGCTGAGATCTCTTGGTATCACCAAGTGCGACTGCTCCTCTTCCCACAAGCCCATGCAAGTGCTGAGCAAAACGACAGATGACATCATAGCCATGTGCGCCACAAACAACTGTATTCGAGTCGCTGATAGAGAGAAAGATGATGTCTGGCTGCTTGATTAGGGCTTATTATCCAGAATTCAGTGCGCTGTAGAGTTAATCACATATAGATGGACTGCAGACATGGAGGAAAATAAATGAGTAGCCGGCACAAGGCGACAGACTGAGCGGTACAGAAGCCAATGGTGCGGTCTGCTCTAGAAAAACCTCACTGATGATCGCTAGAAAGCACTTTTTTTTGGTTTGTTGGTTGGATTTATTTTGATTTTTGAAAAGAGACAAGTGGACCGGACAAGAGAAGAGTATCACTAAGCTCAACTTACAGAGCTGAAGTCTGCAAAACCCAATGAAGAGTCTTTAGAGGCTTTACTTGGGGCAGATGGAGCAAACGGGTCTTTGCCACTAAACGGATCTCCCACACCCTTTTTACACTGAAACGGGTCAACGGGGTCGGCGCTGAAGGGCTGGAAGGGATCGCTCGTCTTGGCCGGATCGCCAGATCCGGGCACGTTTACTGGAGTGCTTTTACCTGTTGAGAAATAAACAGGTGTTTTGTTCATTTGAAAGCCGCTGAGATAATATTCCTAAATATTGCTCATGTTATTGTATATTTGCAGTCTTGGCAAGCATTTGAGAGTCTACCTTCAGCTGTTCAACAGTAGTTTAATTCTTTGTAACATGTACTTACTAGGAAATAGGAAAATAGAGTGTCTAAACCAGTATTGTTTTGCTCCTCTGTCATTTTGGAGGAAATAACACTGGTTTCAAATTTGGTTTAGCTTCATTTGTGTGGTTTGAGACCTAAGTCTTCTGCTTATCAACCACTACACAATACAACCCCACCCATTTACCAAAAACAAGAGGAAAACCACATTTAAGCTGCATAATGAATCACATCTGATGGTTTAAGATACATTTTAGCATTTACTAAAATATAACAAACGTATTAATCATTTTTTTATTAAATAAATGAATACTTTTTAATCAAGGATGCGTTCCATTGAGCAAAAGTGAGTCAAGACAAAGTTCTTCTGAAGATTTATTAATTACAGCTTTCACAAAGCACGATTTCAACATTAATAATATGATCGTTTTTGCCACCAGCATATTTAAAGAGCCCCTATCACAGGTTTTTGAAAATTACCTTCAATACAGTGTGCAACACAGCTCTAAGTGAATGAAAATATCCGGCTGAGGTTTAAATCTGAAAGTGCACCTTGTTTAAAAATATAGATTTTTTTATTAAAAGATTCAACCCAATGATTCGTTGTTAGTCCGGATATTTTGCCTGTTCTTGGCGATTTCAAAATGAAACAATACCAAATATAAAGTACTGGATCCAGTAAAACGTGAACGTGCCTTTCCTTTCAAATATTAGTGGAGTGCAGGTGTGTGTGGAACTGATCATGACTAAAGATAAGAACACTAATGAGTGAACGTTCTGCCGATTACTGCAATAATCTACCCTGCAACCGGGAATTTGTCAGCTGCTTGTTAAAGAAAGGATCAGAAAAAAACTATTGATGTATGGGATTTAGTCAGAGCTTGACAGGTATTTTATCAGTATAAAGTTCTTGGATCAGTTTCTTCCTCCATTTCACAAGTGTGCGTTAAGTGTGATTAAAATGGTTGCCTCCTTGTTTTCTCCAGCTTGCAATATGTACTTAATTGTGTTTTGTTACTTGTAATCGCTCCACGCGGCTTGTACTATATCGGGTTTTCTCTTTATAGTCACATATCATGCTAAAAGGCGATGTGTGTTGCTTTCTTTAAAAGTGTTTGTGAGCTCGAGATCCTCTGATGTTTGTCATTGCTATGGTCAACCATCAGCTGTTCCTACACACTTGTGGCTGTCAAGTTTCAAAATAGTTCAGCTTTAGCCACTGCGTGGATTAATACTGAATGTGTGTCGTTGTTTTTACTTATGGTTAAGAATAGGGCAATATGCTGGTGTTTAACTGCATTGCTTTAATGCACTCCTACATTGGACTCTCACATATATTCTGCACTCTGGCTACATTAACAATGTTAACAAGCCTTAGTGGGTGTTTCTGTCTTGCGCTGAACGCTGTCGACCAATTGCAAATGACCGGGTCATTGGACCAATTAGTGCAGAATAGCTTCACGTACGAGGCATTTGGGAATAAATTAATCGCTAAAAAAATCATATGGGAGTTACTGGGATGATTAGGTAAAATAAATACATATTATAAAACAATGAAAGTGTTTTTCAACCTTGCATGCATATCAGCCTGTTGTTGGAGACCCCCAAAACCAAAATATGACCCTTTTAAAAGTAATAGGGGATCTTTAATTCATTCAAAAAACTATAAATGTATTAAACAAATACTTTTATTTATCAAAGGCACATTCAATTGACCAAATGTGACAATAGAGACAAAAATTACATATAATATTTTGCCAAAGATTATTATTTAAAATTATTATAAATACTACTTAAAAAAAGCTAAATACAAAATAGACAAACTGGAAACATCTAATACCATCAAAAGCTTTTTTTTTTTTTTGATGAATAAAACTTCCAGAGGCAGTGTATAAAAGTGATTGACACAACCTGAGGTTGTATTTTTATGCAAGTAAAAAGTATGCAAAAAAAAAACTTTAATCACTAAACAAACCAAATCAGCACATTGGATTGATTTTGAAGGATCATGTGACTTTTAAGAATAGATTAACTATGCTTAAAATTCTGCTTACCATCAAGAATCTTAAAATATAAAAGTTATTGAAATTTTCTGGCAATATTTCTAAATATTGCTCATTTTATTGTATATTTGCAGTCTTAGTAAGCATTTGAGAGTTTTAAAAGAATAAAAAAGTCCACTTTTAACTGATTAAATGTAGTTTAATTCTCTTTAACAAGTAATCATTAGGAAATGAGCAAATAATTGTGCCTATTGCTCGTATCCTTACAAAAGCTCAACCAAAAAACCCAATGTGGTTCAAGCGTGTATGCGGTAACTCTCTCTCTCTCTTTAAATGCAAACAACACAGAAGTTACACTCCTTTCAACATACACCCAACTAAACACGGCTCACACGCTGTTATTTGTTTTATAGGACAGCAGAATCCTTGCACAAGCAATTGCTTATTATAGAAACTTGTGCAAGAAATGCAATCGCAAACCAGCGTGGATGTTCGGATTAAAAAAGCACACTTATGCATACTTCTTTTTTTTTCCCCTTCATTGCACCATTTGCCGAGACTGGCATGCACTTACTCGTGAGAACTGTAAACTGGTTGCTGGTTCCTCTAAAGGTGTTAACCGCATGTTCAATAGGGCTGTTATTTATACCAGACCAGCAATCAGTTTCTTTCTGTCAGTAAACGGAATATACTTAACCGCAGAAAAAGACTCCACCCTGCTTGAGGAAAAGAGGTCAGAAAACAAGCTCTGCTCTTTATTGGTACAATCATTAACAATTAAAGACTTAAAAATGTTGGGTTGGCTTTTTAAAATTAATTAATTTCAAACATTTTACTTTTTATTCCATTTGTTAGTTTGTTGTTGCAAGCACAAAACTCTGCTTGGTTGCCCTAAATTTTAATCAGATTAACCTTATTCAATGCTTTGCTGACATTCTTGATTCTGATTGGCTGGAAGGTGTGCAATAAAATCGTTTAATGCATTCGTAGTTTCAGTTTTGATCACAATTCGAAATGAATGAACATTAGTAGTAACCATATTAATGCAGTGTAATTCAACCACGCTGTAAAAAGCAGTAAGTTACTTTAATTTAAATTAAAAAGTGAGTAAATTCATTGCCTCAAAAGCAACAAGCTGACTTTACTTTAAAAAAGTGAGTAAATCCATAGTAACTTGGAATGGTTAAGTTGACAACTTCCTTTTTTTTATAATTATGCACATAATTTGTTTATTTAAGAATTTTAAGGCAGTGGGTTTACTCACTTATCTTTAAGTTAGGTCAACTAATTGCTTTAAAAGCAATGGTTTTACTCACTTCCTTTAAATTAAGTCAACTAATCGTTTTAAAAAAAGCAGTGTGTTTACTCACTTCTTTTAAGTTAAGTCAACTAAGTGCTTTAAAAGCAATGGCTTTACTCACTTCAAGTCAACTGATTGCTTTAAAAGTAATGTATTTACTCACTTCTTTAAGTTAAGTCAACTTATAGCCTTAAAAGCGATGGGTTTACTCACTTCTTTTAAGTTAAGTCAACTGATTGCTTTAAAAAGCAATGGATTTACTCACTTTTTTAAGTAAAGCTTTTTATAACGGTGCAACTGAATAATATGCTCAAAAATATTAGCAAAAAGGTAGCTAACATGCTACAATGAGCTATTAGACATCGCCGTGTCTTCTACATGCACACACATGATCTCTTATTTGTGTGCATGCTCTCTGTCTGTGGCTGATTTAAAGTGGGGACTAGGAGATCTAACATGGCATTACTGCCAAAAGTTCGGTCAAATATTGCACAGCAATGAGCAAAATTAGCTTTAACTTGGCAAATGACTACAGAGCAAATGGGATGATCAACTTCCTGGTTCACTTCCTGGTGACAACCTCTGCTTCACATTGTGCTGCCTCCATGCCGTGCATTTAAAAGCCTTAAACACAAGTCTCTTATTTACATCACTTTAACTTTACATTTTAACTTTACATTAAACTGACATTTTTTTAAAAAGTTATACATACTGTTTTATGTTAAATGAGTTATAATTAACATAAAAACTTATGTTGTCTTACTGATCACTTTTTTTACAGTGTGGTATATATAATTTAACAGTTACAATGTTTGAAATGTGTTTTAAGAGAAGAACACAAGTAAATGTGAATTATTCAGGGTGAAAAGTTGAGGCATCTAGGCCACACTACCCACTACATGTGTAAACACACACGCACACATACAGGAAGTGGGGAGGGGTGTGTATAGATCAGTGCTTGATGCTGGCAGTGCAGGCTAACCACAGATCATCGAAGCATGTTAGCAATACCACCCTAAAAACACCTAACAAACCTCCTTCTTTAACCTCCATACCAAACATTAAACCTCAGTTACACCAGGAAAGCGCTCACTTGTTTTCTAGGATCTAAAAAAAAAACATAAACATGCTTCTGCAGGAAAAAAGAGTGAGTTGCACTGATTCTCCTTTTCCTCTAAATGGCGACAGCTCTGAGGAAACGCTGCAGGTTTCGCTTTCTCAGAGTGATAAATTGATCTTCCATATAGTGTTGTTTTTGTGCACCAGGGTAAAGATAAGAATGTGCACTGGAAAGTTAGAAAAAAATTTAAAGCTTCATCAAATAAATGAAGGCTGTACCTCAATTTCCTGTTGACAAGTGATGGAGGAAGAGCGAGGATGACTTAAGGCCTAAAGTTCTTTTTTTCATTTTTTGGGGGGGGGTAAAAAGAAGTTCAAAATACCTGAGAGATGCTTTAAAAATCCCACCGTGCTGAGAGCAGCATTTAAGTGAATATGTAAATATGTGCTGCACATTTTTTTTCACCACTGAAATGGTGAGAAACAGCAGTTTAAAAAGGATCTGAGAACTGTTAACATGAGCTTGACAATTCAACACTTCAGTCAAGTCTCAATGTTGCTTTCAATTAAGGTCGTGACTTTAGGGATGACGATTTTCTCAAAATCCCATGATCGATCATCATTTAAATTAATGATCAATTGATCGTTAATCACCACTCCATTATGAATACAATAAAGTTTTGATTTAGGGGTGCACAATATGTCGTTTTAGCATCGATATCGCAATGTGCGCATCCACAACAGTCACATCACAAGATATGCAATGTTAAGTCTGAATTAAAGTTGACCAGGAAACACAGAATTGTATTTAATGACTGTATTCATATGGAATTTATATAGTTTTTATAGTTTAATATCTACATTCCAAAGCAAAAACTAAATTATTTAGCTTATAAAATACATAATTTACGAATTTAAAAAAAGCCTAGTGAAGAATAAGCATAATGCATAATGAATCTTGCATAGTGATCACAACGAACTAAGGTAATCGTTTATTTATAAACTATAAATATAGAAAATTAAAGAATTTTAAGTAACAGAACAGTATGTAAAAAAGCTAAATTAAGGCTAAATAAAAGCGCCTCGTCAAAGCTGAACATCAGCTCACGCACTGGTTAAAGCTGTTTAAAGAGCAGACCTATAAATGACAGACAACACAATCTCAATAAAAACATCGCTACATTATTTAAAAGCATTCGTTAGGACATTGGATCATACATAGGATCGGTTGTTTTCAAGCTTCCTTTTTAACATTAAGATATTTCATTTGAAATCTGGAATACCACTATTGTCCCTTCATCGAGGGTAAAATAACCAGCCTTTCAGCAAAGCCTGATATTTTAAAGCAAAAAAATTCTTGCTAAAGTAAACTGTCTAGTTTTACGTATTTAAACACTACCTCACCTGAACTCGCAGCGAATTAAATGAAAAATCAGATACTCAAGACATGTTTAAAATAACGACGTGTATTAAAAAGGTAGCAAATATATGACAGAGGTTTCTTATTTTCCATGAGTGAAACAAATCATCCAGTCGTACAGTTGTGTAGTGGATGGACACGAACAAAATTATACACTTTATATTTTTTTGTGAAACTCACGAATTAACACCAGCACCTGCAAATTTAAACAAGATTAATCCTTCATCGATATGATCTATCATATTATAAGGTCTGTTGACATCAGGTAATCGTTAGCATCCCTACTTGATATAGTTTTCGTTTAATTTGTGTTCTTTGATTGAGGACAAATAACGTTCGAAAAAGCTGAGTGACAGTATACTGTTTCGAACATTCTGACACCCTATTTGTACCCCATAAACAACAATGATGGGGACTGTGAGAGATCAATCAGTTTACAAAAATCTGGCAGTAGCATTAATCTATTTAATAACAGGAAAAGAACAAGAGTCGCAGATGGAATGTGCGTCCACTAAACAAAAACATTACAGATAATAGCTAGTTGTGAAACGTGCAAAAAAAAAAAAGCTTTCTCCTGTTTGACCTCTTTGTAATGAGAAATGAATCTAATCAAATCGAATATCGACGAAGTTCCAGAACACCCTCAACTATACGTAATCAACATGGACTAATAGTAGCTCAAAGGCGTTTAGGAGTTAAAACGCTTTGTTGAGCTGTTTCTAAATCCTTAAACAAACTTCTTTTCAGCTGAATTTTGATCAAAATGATGTCATTTCAGTTCATTCTTCAATTTTGCTGGAAGTATATGGGGACCATTAATTACACTAAAATGTCTACTACCAAGCAGTTTTTTTAGTATTTTCTTTTTACTCGTGGACGCCTGACTTCTGATGACGTCATCGTTCAATAGTGAAATCAGTAGTCAATTCTAAAGTGTTTACCAGCTCAAGCAAACTTTTGCGGAAAGTTCCCGAGCAGTTTTAAAAAAAATAAATTTATTCATGTTGGCCTGAATTTGCTATTGGTTAAAAATGACTAAAACTGCATTCAAGATTTTGTGTATAGAGAGCAGTCTGCTTTTCAGTCAGTTAACCAATCACTACGGGTGTGCAATATTGACAAAAACATAAATAAATGAAAAATTAGCCTGGTGCTCATTGCAAAATTAACATTTTAAACGAAATATTGGTAACTAATCGATACTAAATCGAATCTACATAAATAATTCAATAATATTAGCCTGCACATTTAAACAAAACATCGCAGATTATAAATATCACATACCATACCAATCGAATGATTTCCTGGCAGTCACATAAAATTTTCTTTGGTATGTAGTTAAAAAACTGTATTTGATAAATGTGTTTATTTTGTAGTTTATTCAAAATACTTATCGTCAATCTAGATTACAATCTACTTATCGTCAAAAAAAATACAAATCTTACAATGTATGTGCATTTTGGGGTTTCCATTAAGTTTTTCTTATCTGGCATGCTTAAATGCATGTAAAATAACACATAAATGTCCACAACATAAATGTGTGAAAGGAGGACACCAAATTTCTACTCAAAGCTGCTTTGCTTTCACTGCAAAGCTACAGCTGATTTTTCTCATTGCATATCAAAAAAAAATGTATAGTTATCCACCTAAACAACATTTCTCCTGGTCTTTCATGTTGGCTGTTTGCATTACCTGTTTTGTCTACTAACCCTTTTTCCAGACACAACAGCTGTGTAGCTTTAGTAAACGTTTACTTGTAGAAACTGAACACTAGTTTGATTAAACACCTTATATGGTTGTGTATATAAATTTTGTCACAGTTTGTTTGTGTGTCTCTTAAAGTCTTACCGCTGGGTGGTTTGGGTCGTGGTGGTATACTTTTTTTGGGCGGGAGTGCTGGCATGTCTTGTTTTCGGCTGAAGGGGTCTTCTACAAAGCCCTAAATTGAATTTCAGAAGGCAGAAGAAGTGGTGGGCCATAATCAGTAAGGTGCAAAGAACATGAATTATGAGTGGGATCTCTATCAAAACCACATCTTATGAAAGTCATGTTGCAAACGTGTGAGAAACTGGAGCTCCACTGTGCTTATGATGCAAGTGTAACAGATGAAAAAGGTGTTAACTACCTTTGACATTTGGCTGAAGTCTGCAAAGCCGCTGTTGCTGCCAAACGTACTACTACCGAATGGGTCTAAAGTGCCGAAGAAATCTGAAATTGGAAATAGGAAAAACAATGAAGCATCTTTTTAAAGTAATTTTGTTCATAGGTTTATTCAACAATAAACTTTAATAAAACACTCAATAAACACTTAAACAATAATTAGCAAAAATAATAAATGTATTTTAGAACAGCTTGTACACTATTAATGGCTAATTAAATTGGAAATGCATGTTGTTATGTCACAATAATAATAGAAATATAGCAGGAATAATAACATTAACAAAAAAAATACTTTAAAGTAATTATGAATTACTTGTTTACTGACAATAAAAAGACAAAAAAACTGATCACAAGACCTTAATAAACATTTTAGTAATTTAATATAATTGTTAATATGAATAAAAATCCATTTATTTAGGGGAAACAGTACGCTGCACCTGCATAAACACATCTAATAAGGGATGGAATAAAACATTTGGAATGGGAGAAAATCTGATTCCAGCCTCCACATCAAAGTTCCTGAAAGCAAAAAAAGGTCGAGGATCTCCAGGATTGGCCAGCCAAGTCACCAGACATAAATATTATTGAGCATGTCAGGGGTAAGATGAAGGGGGAGGCTTTAAAGGTGAATCCAAAGAATCTTGATGAACTCTGGGAGTCCTGCAAGAACGCTTTCTTTGCCATTCCAGATGAATTTATTAATAAGTCATTTAAGTCATTGCAGAGATGTATAGATGCAGTCCTCAAAGCTAAAGGGAGTCATACACTAGATTAATTCTGTTTTCACTGCACCATGACTTTATATTCTATACTGTACATTATTTCTGTTAAGGTACAAGACTTTTGTCTAAGCAAAGTCAGACTCTATTTTCCTAATTAAATAAATAAAAATCAACGGTTGATCATATTATATTTTGGTTAAATAAGCGTAATCTGTAGGCCTTTCCCTTTTTATAAGCCACTTCTGATACCAAATGATCAACTAGAAATCAATTTATTATTTGTTCTTTCTAAAACTTGTAATATTTATTTATTATTTTACTTTCTTAAGTATTATTTGTATATTGTACCTTTTATTGATAGTTGTTGTGTTGTTTGTTGGCCCAAAATTTGTAAAGCAATGTGTTTGAATATAAAAAAATACATTTATTTATGGGGAAAAAGTCTTTAAAGTATTGATAAATTATTGATTAAGTTTTTTTTAAAGACAAATTAAGGGGTCACTGAACACATTAAATAGAAAAATACAATCAAGTTGAATAATACAAGTAATAAAAAATAACAATAATAACAATACAATGAAAAAGGTCTTTAAAACAACCTAATCAAGCGTCACTGAATGAAGCGTTCATTTGACCGATATTTACATGCTTCTAACCGCCCTTAATCAAAAAAACAATAAAATATATAATATTTATATAAATTCGGATTATTGATTTTGCATTTCAGCAACTCAAAACAAAAAAGAAACAAGCATCAATTGGCTTTGTTCTCCACCTCTATCTTTCTAGTGTTGTTGTTTGCAACCCACAGGTTGCAAAAAAAAAAGTGCTGAGCATTTCCTGGCATCGCCTCAGCATTTGTGCTGCAACCGAACGCTGCATTAACATTTACAGAAACAGCAGAGGAATTTCATGACGTTCGGTCAAAGACAATGTGCCTATGAGCGGACGTAATGCATGGGAACTCTTTTGACAGCTTCTTCACACGTGCTCTCTCAAATAGCTCTCTTAATGGTCTTCGAAAAAACTAAAAGTGTCGCCAGTGGGCACGAGGTGTGAATGTCAGCTTGCTTCGGTTATATAATGCACTCAGAGCAAATGCTTCAGGGCATTTGTAAGGGAAACTTTTATCTGATGCCAGATCCGTTTCATGAATTTAAAAAGTGTGTTCAAGAGGCTGATGTTTAAAGGAAGGGAGCGGCAGGGATGATATGATTCAGCTAAATTGGTGAGAGACGTGCAAACAGTACCTTGACCTTTCGGTTTGGGGCTGGTTGAGATGAAGGGGTCGTTACTTGCGAAATGATGGCTCTACAGCAGAAAATAAAGGAGAGGATTGAAAAACAAGTCATACAATGAATGTTAACAATAAACTGATCTTAATATTTTTTGACTGATTAAATTGGCTTATTCTGCATAATTTGTGTACTTTATAAAGTTAAAAAATATAATAATTAGCTTTGTAAAATTACAGTACTTAAGCATACCAGTACAAAACAAATCAGTAGAAAGGCTGAATAAAAATGCTAAATCCCTCAGTGAACAGCAGGAATAACAGCATTTCTTTGTAAACTAAGCAGCTGCACTGGTATTTAATATGCATTTATATAGACTAGGGATCTCAAACTTCTATTGGCGGAGGGGGGTGGGGGGGGGGGGGGGTTTAACATTCAAGCATTAAAAAAAAACTTGAAACCTGATGTAATTGATGCATCTTAGGCCAACAGACATGACTATTATATTACAGTGAAACAGTGAAATGCTGACAAAAAGTGCTAAATCCCTCAGTGAACAGCAGGAACTTCTGAAATTTCTGGGAACAGAAGCAGCTGCACTGGTATTTAACAATGTTGGAGAAAGTTACTTTAGATAGTAAAGTAAAATATTGAGTTACTCCCCCAAAAAAGTAAATAATTGCGTTACTTGGTTACTTTTTATGGTAAATAATGTATTACATTAAGTTTGAGTTACTTTTTCTGACCTAAAAAATGTATGTACTTTTTGTAATGTACAATAGGAATATTTAATTTTTACACACTTCATACAATAAAATAATTGAAATATAATTGTGTGTAAAGTCCATTGCACAGTCGATCTGAAATGTTTGTTTAAATTTTTGCATGTTAAAAAACAAATTTGACCATGTTGTGTCAAATTTTCATGTTGCCTTTTAAACATTTTTATTTGGATTCCTTTTTTTTTCACATTTTTTGCATTCGTAGAAAGGGTTTTGAGGGGTGTTTTGACAATTCAGAGCCACTATATAAGCAAATCTTATAGATACGAATGTGAAAAAATACATAAGACAATTTCAGACTTCACTGTTCAAAGACCAGAAGAGGAATTGCCTGAATTAAAAAAATATATATATGATATTGATTTGTGATTAGTTGACCTGTATTTAAGCTGAGTATGTTGGCTTTGTAAGTACCTTTGAGGGCAGAGTGGCACTTTTGCTAAAAGGATCGGCGTTGGTGAAGGGGTCCGGTTTGGAGGGTTTCTTGAAGAAATCTTCAGAGGACGTCCTGAATGGGTCGGTTTCTTTAAAAGGGTCTCCACCGAAAGGATCTGTGAGAGTTCAGAGCATAATGTGACTTATATTTAAATATCATTATTTACATTATATCATCTTATCATAAACCTATATTTAGCCCAAATTTGATGAGAGATGGGGAAGTGAGAGCCTCATTTGTCACTAAAGGGGAACTGTGTCAAGGTAAGTGAACTTGATGTTTAACACCATGAAGCTTTGTGAGAGACTTGAAAAGCTGAAATGAAATAGGGGCATTTAATCATTTTCTCCCAAGGGAACGTTCATAATATCAGCATTGAGAGGCATCTCTGAATGCCTTTAGAATCAAATATTGCCTAAATGATTTTTATTCAAGGCTTATTTTATTTGAAAAAAATCTAAATGTATTGTATACAAGTTTTTTTTGAATATGTTATTAGGGATGTGCGATTAAAGAAAATCGCAATTGCAATTTGAAATGTTGCGATTAGCTAATCGCAAGAGGCTACAATATGAAATATGTATTATTTATCTTCCCCTGCCCAGAGCAAATGTGTGCATGGTGTCTGTGTGGGACAGTCTTACTAGCCAATTGAGTGAGCACACTTTTGTTCTGCCCAATCAGAATTGTGCAACCGAACTATGCGGAATGCCAACAAAAAAAAAAAAAACAGGAAAGCGCGAACGAATGGTTTTATGACGTCTGCCGCTTCAGAAGCAAGAATTAATTTAAAAGAAAAACAGGACATTGGTAATATGGGAATATTTTGTTTTCAAAGTCGCACAAAATTAAAGTTTAATGTTTTGATATCTTTATGTGTATTTTGCGTGCATTCATGGCTCACAATGCAAGTGTGTGCATCATCTGTAGTGACTGACTGTAATGTAACAGTTATATTTAGATGCATTAGATGCAGAAATTTAAAGCAGTTTAACAATTAAAAATCTTCTTAATGGATATTACGTCATTCAATGCGACTATACACATGACTTTACGGAGCGCTTACGACTTTACGACTTTACCAACTACGATGTGCTAGTTACAAACTAGCTAGAAGTTTCAAAGCCTCTAGTGTGGACTTTGCCTTCCAGTTTAAGAAAGAACTTACGAACAGCTGGTGCAACGCTACCCAGAAGATAACTGATGTCCTAATACACTACCTTGCTATAGACAATGCCTTTTCATGCAGTGACCAAAGAGGGAATAAAAAAAACTCATCTAAATGCAGGATAGGAGATATTCACTTCCGTCTCGCTCCTATTTTAGCCATGTTGGAGTACCACAGCAGTACGTTTAACGTCATTATATTTTGTGTAGCATCTGTGATAATATTTTGTTTTAGACAATTTAAGCTACAGAAAGGCTCTTATCAGCCATGTTAGTTTGCTGAGTGTTCTGTATTTTTATAATTATTATTTCTTTGTAGGTAAAATAAGCTTCACTACCTAATTTGAATTCAACTTGTTTACAGAAAAGGTAAGGTCATTTTATTTGTGCTTACTGTTTGCTCTAGAGAAAAATTAGTGTTTAATTTCTGAATATTTAAAAACAAATTTGAATAAATGTTTAAGAAAGTTAATATCTTTTCAGTTCCTTTTTTTAACTAACACTCAGTGCATTTTAGCAGTAAGAAGCTACAATACAGATTATTAAGCTAAAGCTTGATTACAAAATTAAATTGCAAATTAAATTGAAATTGCAATATTTGTCGAAAAAAAACAAACACAATTAGATATTTTCCCCAAATCGCACAGCCATATACATAATATACAAACACTCCCTAAAATCGCACATGAATTATACACAACTGTATATATTATCTACATTAATTACAATAATTTATTAATAATATTATATATACAACTAATTTAAAAAATAGCCTACAAGATACATGTTATTTTTTATTGGAAACATTAAGGTATGAAAATATCAAATAAATTAATTTAATTTGGTTTTACTATTTTATTTAAAAAATATATTATTTATTTATTTATTTATTTATTTAAATAAATGTATCTTTTATTATTGTATTTAAAAATTTTATTATTAAAAAAATTACACATATAAAAATGACACACACACACACACACACACACACACACACACACACACACATATATATATATATATATATATATATATATATATATATATATATATATATATATATATAATTAATATGTAGATAACGTGTGTGTGTGTGTGTGTGTGTGTGTAAAAAATTATAAAAAGTAAAGTTTAATTAATTCTATTAATTTACCTTTTTCCAGATCTGTGTGTTTATACAGGTCACATTATGCAATACATATACAAAAACATTTTGAATAAACTGTATTATTATAAAAACATACACAAATATAGTGTATATATAGATATATTTCCATTATTTTTACATTTTATACTTGTATACTATATTTAAAAGGACATCACTGTTTTTATACTTAGTATTAATAATTACCTTAAACAAGAATACACTTCAAATCAAAATACATTTCTGTGCATTTACAAATAAATCAAGATATATTTTATATCAGTGAGATTGTGTATACATATGTATTTATGATTTATGTTATTGACTACTTTTGACTCATTCCTTTTTTCAGACTAGTTTTAGTTTAGATAATCCACCAATGTAGCATTGCATACAATTTAACACCGATCTACATTTATCCTATTTATTTATCCTATTGCTCCAAGTTCAAAGCTCAAAACCTAAAAGCCGCATACCTGGGACTGTGGTGGCCGGTTTTGAGAAAGGGTCATTCTGGAACGGATCGCCTACAAAACATACAAAAGCAAACAAGGAGATGCTTTTAGTAGCCAACCCAAAGCCTAATCCCGAAAATGTGCCACAAAATAGAAATCTAAAACTACATTTTGTCACAATAAACCATAATTAAAGGGATAGACACCCAAACTGAAACTTCTGTCTTCATTTACTCACCTCCACTTTTCACAAACCTGTTTGAGAGTCTTTCTTCTGTTGAACACAAAAGAAGATATTTGGAAGAATGAAACTGGTAACCATTGACTTACATAGTACTGTTTTAATGGATGCTGATTTTCAACATTCATCAAAATATCTTCTTTTATGTACAACTGAAGAAAGTCATAAAGGTTTGAAATTACTTGAGAGTGTGTAAATTGTGAATAAGTTTAAAAGAAGAAAAAGAAAAGGAAACAGCCATGACAAACCTTTGAAAGGGTCTGTTTTAAAGGGGTCTTCAGACTGGAAGGGGTCTGTGTGCATCTCCTGAGGGGCGCTGTTGAAAACAGTGGGCTTCACCTTAAACGGGTCTTCCTGTAACAATTCAAATAAACACTTAAAGGCATAGTTCACTCGAAAAGTAACATTAAGGTAACATTTGGGTTAAGTTAGGTTATGTTAAACCAAAAAAAGATATTTTGAAGAATGTTAAAAACACTGACTTCCACAGTAGAAAAACCTTACTATGGAAGTCAATGGCTACCGGGTTCAAACATTCTTCAAAATATCTTCTGTTATTTTTAAAAATGAGTAATTGATGACAGATTTACTTATTTTTTGTGTACAATATCCCTTTTACGATAAATGTGTACTGTCAGCTTTGGCCGAAAGGTCCAAAACCACGTCTCTATAAGTGTCAGTCGTTTTTCATTTTCAGCCAATCTTAGCTGTTTAAAGTAACATAAGAACCTCTGTTAAAAGTGCTGGGTTTACAAATTGCATGCTCGCATGCGAGACATAACTCATAAAGAAAAGCAAGAGAAGGATTCAGAAACCAGAAAATGTCGACAGGAATTCACTCGCATTCACTTGTTTCTGGGCTTAAATTTAAAAGAAAGTGAAAGTGTCCAAGCAGGTGACTAATCAATCTAACATTGTATATAACAGATATTGAATAACAAGTTTTTAAATCCTGAATATCAGTAATAGATTAAATATAAAATATATAAAAACATATTTATAATCGATTAAAAAAGGAAAATATACATGTACATATACACATTTTAAATAAATAACATTATTACTGTTTTAAATATTATTTTATTAAACAGCAACAGATCATTTAATTATTTTTGTTTTAGTGAATGCACCGAAGACCACTGTGTTGGCTTATTCATATCTCAAATTCGCCTGTGCTCTTCTCTCGGAAATTCACCAGAGCCCACTGTCGACTGACTGACTGACTGACCGATCACCTGACCCACCCTCCTCCTCCCCTAAACCCAACCAATAGTCTTTTCAAACGTAACAATTGACCTGCTCACTCACAAAAAGCAGTTGGGTGACATTTGACAAAAAGCTTGTGGCGCAGACAGGCAAAAACATTAGGATATGTTTGTAGAAAAGGCCTTTTGTACAATGCACTGATATCGTTAATAGGGATGCAATGATTAGCCGATATCACGATTGACCCTGCTTTAATTCATTACAGTTAATTTATAGTAAAGGCTTCTTAACGCCACGTTTCTATTGCACGGGAAAAAAATGCTGCAACTAAACAAAGTTATGCTACTTGTGTGCGAGTTTAAAGTTCTGAGCTTATTCTGAGGCTAATACGCACGCACACTGGATTATCTATAGCAGCGGGCCATTCACTTATTACGCCTATTCCGCACACAAGTTCATTATTTCCAATGGAGAGGTGTTCTTATAGGGAGCGGTGCACGCATGGCTCGCAAGCGGAGAGACGCACATGCGCCCTCCAAGTGCACACAATGGAAATTATCTCACGCTGTAGTGGTGAGAGTTGTGGGTGTCATTCAGAGCAATGAAAACATACATTAGAGAAATTATTACAAATTATTAAAATTATTATGTAAGTATGAATGCTTATTTCAACCATTAACTCTGCTGGTAATCTGGAGGATTTAGGTAAACACAGCAGCACCGCGATGTGTCTAAATGTGAACTAATTCCACTGATAAAGGACAAAGTCCACCATACTCGTACTGCTCTCCCAACAAAAATGCTTGCTGCACACAAACCGCTTTGCTGTATTGGCCCTGACAGGATCGTGGGGAAAAACATGCAACCAAACCCGTAGATCATGGAAACAAACACATACGACCCTTTATGAACAGCTAAATACTGTGTGCCGTGGGTCCGTGGACGCGTCTCACCCAGTCATCAACGTGTTTCACAGCTTGGCACTGGCAGGTCTGCCTTGCCTTTGAAAACCATGTGCAGTCATGAATAATTAAGAAGCATTACATAGTAAAAAGTACTACTTTACATAGTAAGGGTGTCACGATCCTCCATATCCTCAATTCGATTACATTTTCGATTCTAAAGACACGGTTTGATTTTCGATTATGAATAATTAATTAATTAATGACCAATTAATTATTTGTAGCCTACCGTTTAAACTACCTGACCTGCATGGTCTTTGTTTTACCCATAAACAAATCATACAGTAAATGAATAAAGGCAAGATACACACATAATTACCACCTGTCAATCACTTTTTCTGCGGGACTCGTGAATAGACAGTGATCTGTGTCGTTATAATGGCATCAGTAAAAAAGACGCACAACCAACAGGAACCAGCCAACAGTATCTGAGGTGTTCGCTAAAATGATAAAGTACAAATGAGTGAAAGATTGAAGCAGTCCTCTGACTGCCTGGACCTGCTGTCTGTGCTGTATGTGCGTCTGTGTCTGTGTGGTCACGTGATGTGCATTTTCAGAGGCAGAGAGGAAGGAGGGCTGCTCAGAAATGCTACACGCCACTGTGGATGTCAAATCGTTGTCGTTCTAAAATGCCATTTAAAAACAAAGACAGTATAAACAGGGCCTGAGTGTGTACTTTTCGCGAGCGGATTTGCAACAGGGGCGGGTGGAGGATCGCGATGCCGGTGTTGTCTATCGGACGAAGCGTATGTAATACAAACATAGCAGAGCTTGCATAACTGTGTTGAACGCTGTCAACATAACTCACTGGAAATCCAAAATGCTTAAACACTGGCGACTTCATTGAAAGAGGAGAGGGTTTAAGTTCTCTCGACGGGTCTCCTGCTTCTGCAGTTTACAAGCACTTCAACAAGCCTGTTTTTTTTCCTGCTTGGCAAGCCAAGCTGACATGGGGGCGTGGCAGCATCGACGATTCTATTTTTTGATTCGATAATCGAAATTGAGCATAAATTTCGATCGATTTTGATTAAAAATCGAAATTGTGACACCCCTATTACATAGCATAAGAAAACTCCGAATAATAATGAACTATGAATAATAATGAGAAACCGGAAGCGTCATCTTTGCTTTTGCAGTTTTGCGCTACGTCGCCAATTTTGATCTTGCCCCAAAAATAATTTTAAGCTGAAATTAGCTGACAAAAGCTCAATATTATCCACTTTTCCCCACAGTTAAAGCTAACAGATGCTAACATTGTCTTAACTGATGCTCAACACACACAAATCTCTTAAAATCTCAAAAAAGTACTCCAGGGTTTCTTGAACCTTTAAGGAGCAAAAATACAGCATATGGGCTCTTATATTGCTGTTGTGTCATCACTTATATTGCAAGTCGTATCTCTCAGGCCCCTCATTTGTGATGCTTTTCATGAACTGGCCCCCATGACAAACTAAATAAATAGCCCTGTAAAACAGTATTATTATATAATTGCTGTTTTGTGCTACAAACAAACAAATGAGTTAAAAAATGTAATAATAGTAATGGTCATTATTAATAATATAAATAAAAAATCTTTATATTAACATATCAAATTATGTAAATACTATATATAGTTACACTTATAAACAGTTATGAATTGTGTGTGTATATAAATACTATATGTGGTTACTTTTTTCAAACAATTATGAATAATATTATTAATAACCAAAATAAAATATAAATCAAATGCGTTAAAATACATAACTCTTTTACCTGGAACAGACTTTAATTAGCAGTTCACTATCCACACTTCCACCCCCTACTAAAACTACTAACCCTCTGAATACATCATAGCTTTAGTATGGATACAACCTGGTCTGCATGTATTCTACATTGGCAAAAAACAAACACTGAAGTAAACTAAACACATCAGATTTATCCTTCTCCTCACCATGGCTCCAAAACCTCCATTCTCCTTCTCAGGGAATCCTTCGCTCATGTCGGCCAGGTTGGTCATGCTGCCCCCATGGGTGCCATTCAGGGTGCTGCTGTACTGCTCGATGTTCTTGCTGATCTCATGCTGGCTGTCCTGGATCTGGGAGAGTTTGCTTCGAGCCTGCAATAAGCATGTGTCAGGGTTATTGCTGCTTTTTGCATGTTTTATTTCTTTGTGATGCTATTATATGAAGCACTTTGTCTGGTGTCTACCTTCTAACTTCATAAGTAAACACATTAGCGTGACTGTGTTTAAAAAAAAGCAGGCATTTAGGCATTTGTCGCCCTCTAGTGTTCACTTTTGTTTCATATTTAAAGCAACGTTACACTTAAATTTTTAGAAATAGGTTCATTTTACAAGTCATAGTTCATTTTTGAATCTATAAAGCAGATCTCCGGTTTTCAGTACTTTTAGCTTAGCTTAGCATAAACCATGGAATCAGATTAGACCATTAGCATCTAGCTAAAAAAGACTTTCAATAATTTTCCAATTCAAAGCTTGACTCTTCTATACTTACACTGTGTACTAAGGCATAAAATTCAAGAAACCTTGCTGCCATACCATGATGCCATTCCCAAATTTTTGTTGCTTGGTTTGAACACTTTTTTTTAATTCAAAGGTTTAGTTGACCCATAAATGAAAATTCTGTCATAATTTACTCACCCTTTACTTGTTTAAAACCTTGATGCATTTCTTCTGTTAAGCACAAAAGAAGATGTCTTGAAAAATGTTGAAACCACTGTTTGACATTATGCAAATACACAGCACACGAAAAGTCCCCAACTGGGTAACTAGATTAAAAGCATTGTGTAATATCATTGCGCCTGGTACGGCAGCAAAGTTTCTTGATTATTAGCCCAGAATAAGAGTATATCATGAATTAGTCTGTATCAGCACACGATGTAACTATAGAAGAGACATTTGTATTTTTAAATATTTATACTGTGTATATACACTCACCAGCCACTTTACTAGGTACAACTGTCCAACTGCTCGTTAACGCACATTTATAATCAGCCAATCACATGGTGGCAATTCAGTGCATTTAGGCTAGTAGACATGGTCAAGACGATCTGCTGCAGTTCAAACCGAGCATCAGAATGGGGAAGAAAGGTGATTTAGGTGCTAGACGGGCTGGTCTGAGTATTTCAAAAACTGCTGATCTTGGATTTTCAATTACAACTACCTCTTGGGTTGACAGAGAATGGTCCAAAAAAAAGAAAATATCCACTGAGCAGCAGTTCTGCGGGTGTAAATGCCTTCTTGATGCCTTGTTGATGCCAGAGGAGCATGGCCAGACTGGTTCCAGCTAATAGAAAGGCAACAGTAAATTAAATAACCACTGGTTACAACTGAGGTATGCAGAAGAGCATCTCTGAACACACAAGACCGACCTTGAGGCGGATAAGCTACAGCAGCAGAAGACCACTCCTGTCAGTTAAGAACAGGAAACTAAAGCTACAATTCGCACCGGCTCACCAAATTTGGACAATAGAATATTGGAAGAATGTTGCCTGGTCTGATTAGTCTCGATTTCTACTGCAAAATTTGCATGGTAGGGTCAAAATTTGGCATCAACAACATAAAAGTATGGATCCATCTTGCCTTGTATCAACGGTTCAGGCTGGTGATGGTGTAATGGTGTGGGGAATATTTTCTTGGAACACTTTGGGCCCATTAGTACCTATTGCTGACAGATTACTGTTGCTAACCATGTCCATCTCAGTGTACTGATCTTCTGATGGCTACTTCCAGCAGAAAAAGGCACCATGTCATAAAGTGTGAATCATCTCAGACTAGTTTCTTGAACATGACAATGAGTTCACTTACTCAAATGACCTCCACATTCACCAGATCTCAATCTAATAGAGCACCTTTGGAATGGTGGAACGGGAGATTCACATCATGGATGTGCAGCTGACAAATCTGCAGCAACTGAGTGATGCTATCATGTCAATATGGACCAAAGTCTCTGAGGAATATTTCCAGTACCTTTTTGAATCCATGCCATAAAGAATTAAGGCAGTTCTGTAGGCAAAAGGGGGCCCAACTCGGTATTAGTAAGGTGAACCTTATAAAGTGGCCCGTGAGTATATATATATAAATATATATATGTGTGTGTGTGTTTGTGTGTGTGTGTGTAACATTGGCCTAAATCTTCCCAGCAGTCACGTTGATGTCAAAAATAAATAAAAAAACACGTAAAAAATGCTAATCGATTTGCTGTCACTAACTTTGTCAAAACAGCCAAAAACGGACAGTCCTGTCATGGATTTTTGATGCTAATGTTAGATGTTAATTTTACGTTGTTTTGACATCAAGATAGCTTACATTCATTGTAGTGATACAAAATGTATAATACGGTATTGAAGCGTCCAAACTTTTCTTATCTTATAATACGTTTTATGTCATTATTTTGATGGTCAAAAAGGCTTTAATCTGTAAATGTCAAATAGACATCAAGGTTTAGACTTTAAAACGGTTTGCATTTTTCGGCATGTTTTTGATGTCGTGGTGTACGTCGTGTTTGAGGGTTTGGTGAGCCTTTAAACTGCAGCACCTGGTTGATCTCGTCCTGTGTGGCTTTGAGGGACTTGATGATGGTCTCCAGCTGAATCCGTCCGGCTTGTAGACTCTGCTCCAGCTGAGCTTCCTCCTGCTGCAGGCGGTTCAGGTCTGCTTTGGCTCGGCCCAGTTCTTCCTCTTGGCTCTGCAGGTCAGACTCCTGCGAGTGTATCTGAGTCTGCAGAGAAGAGATCTGAACAGAGAGACGGAGAAGATGCTTGAACGTGCTTTACTAACACGGTAAATGGTCTTGTAGAGTTTTTCGCTCACCATTTGTGACTCTTCCTGGCACTTCTGTCGAACATCATTGAGCATGTCCTCCAGCTTAGCCTTCTGCTGGTCCATCTCCTCCAGCCGGTCCTGGGCATCCTGCTTCTGCGCCTCCAGCTCCTGGAGGCTCGACGTTTCTCGGTCCAAATCATTCTGCATCTCCTGTCAATCAAAGCACATCAAGTACAGTAAAGTGAAGTGAAATGAATTGATTGGTTTTATAAACTACAATAGATAAACCATAAACTAAATGTGGATTATACTTTATATAATTTTTGTAAATTAGGGTTGGAAAAATCTGATATTGTGATATTTCTGCGATAAGCATTGTGATCCGAATACAGTTTAAGAAGAAGGTTTGAATAGCTCCATATGATGGTTTTCTGGGGACTCCAGCAGTATTCCGGTACAGAAATGTAATAATCACAATGCAAAAAAAAATAATTCTTACTTTGTTTTGTCTTGTTTCTAGTCCAAATATTTTTTACAAATCTTAGACCAAGTAAAAATATTGTTTACTTTTCACTGTTAAAAGAAATAAGTAAAAATTAAGAGTTTTAAGAAAATTATATGCCAGTGGAGTAAGTGAAATAACCTTGTTTTGCAAAAATTGTGTAAATTCCATATAAACACAGAAAATGAATACAATTCTGTAGCTCCTGGTTCCTGGTCAACTATATTTCAGACTGGACATTGCATTTGTTTGCGATGTGACAGTGCAGACGCTGAAACGATACATTGTAAACTTAAAAATATATAATAAAATAAATTCAGTAAAAGTAAAGATTATCAGTTTAATTATAAAATTGTTATACATGCATTATAAATTAAATATGGATTATACTTTAAATATATATTAAAATATATTCACATTTATTAAACAATAATGAATATAGCACGATTTACTAATATATCATATAATAAATACTAAATGTATGTAAATATTAAACAATATTTTGTAGAATTACATTTATATTTTAATATATATTGTATTAACATTTATTTACATATGGTTTATTAATTGCTTTATTTGTTAATTAAATTATTGTATTAATTAAATATTTCAAGATTATTAGTTTGATTATTAAACTATTATACATGTATTATAAATTAAATGTAGATTATACTTGAAATGTATATATTAAAATATATTTGTGTTTATCATACAATACAATGAATATAGACGCAATAATAATATATCATGTAATCCATACTAAATGTATGCAATTATTAAACAACATTTTGTATTTTACCTTTATACATGATATTATATTAACATTTATTTACATATGATTTTATTGTTTTATTTACTCATTGTTTTGTTAATTAGCATATTTTATATTTATATACTTATATACTAAATATATGTAAAACAAAAATAAACATTTCATAAGTATATAAAAAATATTACAATACTTTTGTTAATATACATATGACACAATGGCAAAATCAATATGTTAAAATATAAAATATGCATTTAAATGTATTTACTTTGAATATATACAATAATACTTACAATATAGTAAATTTAAAAATAAAAAAATAAAAAATAAAAAAATATATATATAAAAAAATATATATATATAATCATTACTTGTAAAACAGCAAAAATCAATAACTTAAAATATAAAAAAAGCATTCATAAATGTACAATACATTAAATGATTAAATATGTTATTTTTTTCTAGTAATATTATTTTTATTATAATATTTTGTATATTAATAACAAATAACTTTTTAAAAATATATTATCTAACAGTCTAAATTCTAATAAATATATTCATTACAAAATACTAATAATTACCTTTAAATATATCCGTAACACATTAAGCATGACCCTATAATCAATAATATAAGTAATGATTTTAATAATAACACCGGATATACCTGAACCTCAGTGGTTTTGTGTCTGATGGCCTCCTCGGTTTCTCTAATATCTTGTTCCAAAGTGTACTTCTCTCTAGAAAAGTAAAAAAAGAATAGACACAAAAGCCTTTACCAACTGCTGACAGCGGAAAATATCCCTCGTACCAGACTCCTTTACACACACACACACACAAAATCAAGTACAGTTACAGTCAAGATAGGCTTTTACCTGAGTGTATCCCAGTGTGTGAAAGCAAGAGTGCTGAGGCAGCATGAATAAGCAAGTGAAACAAGAGATTTCATAAAATAAAAATAAACACATGAAAAGGACACTGAGGAGGAGGAGGAAGAAAGTGTGATGAGGGTCTGTCAGGGAAGAGAAACTCATCCGCCACCAAGAGCTTTCAGATACCTGTCCTGCTGCTTACAAGGGAAATAGGAGTCATATCGGGATCATCAGCTGTTCAAAAATGACAAATATACTGGAATGGGCCAATGGAGGGATATGAAGACTTGGGGAAGTGAAATGTGGAGAAATATGATGTAAAACATAATAAATAAAAATAAAAGTGTTTTAACTCTTTATCAAGTAAAGAACCCTATATTTTGTCTTCATTAACATTGATTACAACATATCATTTTTTAAAGCCATAAAAACTCTCATAATAATAATAATAATAAAATAAATAATAATAATAATAATAATAGTAATATAATAATAATAATAACAGTTTTTTTTCCTGGCAGTGAGTTTTTTTTAAGTATATATATATATATATATATATATATATATATATATATATATATATATATATATATATATATATATATATATAGTGTGTGTTTAAGAGAACCTGAACTGTTTTTGTGCTTGCTAGTTATCACACAATTCAAGAAGACTGTATGTTTTTAAATATATTGTTTCTTTAATGTTTTAGAACACTAAGGCAACGTTCACATGGCAAGGCTTAGTGTTCAAAAACAAATCATGGTCCTAAACTGACCCGTATGTGCAAAAGTATTGTTACAGACATCACAAAATGTCTTATTACACTTATCACTTATCACTTATGCATGCAAGGTGTACACTGTATGATTTGAGCAATTTGTCAGATTATGCTTAATATGATTATTGCCCTTTTTACAGACAACCGTGGTGTATTTCATGAACTGTAAAGGGTTGTTCTGCTTTTACTAATGTGCCTTTCGCCATTTGAAACCTAAATTAAGTCATAAAACACTGATCATTTGTGATTTATGACAACTGCGGTGCGCTTCTTTCTGACCACCAGTGTAGTGGACTCTTTAAGGGTTAATAAGCAGCCGCAGACTGAACTGTGAAGCTGGAGTTGGTTTATCTCTGTTTGCAGAGATATTTCATTTTCATTTTTTATTTCATGTGCAGAAGGGGGGTTTGGGTGCTTGAACAGTTTTTTCAAAGTGAATAACCAACTTTCTGTGGTAAAGTAATTGCCCTGTGTGCCATTCTACTTTGCTGCTGAGTAAAGGATGTTTCTCAAAGATTATGTAAAAGTCACATGAAATCCTTCTTAAGCGTTCTAACTGCGGTCGCATTGCAAAACATCAGATCTGTGTCTGATTTAATACTATTCAATTCCATTCAATTCAATTTACCTTTATTTGTATAGCGCTTTTACAATGTAGATTGTTTCAAAGCAGCTTTAGATACACAATCATAGAAAACTGAAACAGTGTCAGTCCAGTTTTCAATTTTTAAATTCAGTTCAGTTCAGTTCAGTGTGGTTTAATAATCAATACTTAGAGTCCAAACACTGAAGAGAAAATCCATCGATGCGCAGCCCTACAGATCCCGAACCATGCAAGCCAATGGCGACAGCTGAGAGTTGCAGAGAGTAAGCTGTTGGCTGCCGGTCATTACCTCAGTCACATGTGGGCAAAATAATTCGGGCCACATTTGTGTGCAGTGTGAACGCAGCCTTGAAATATCGGCTAAAATTCGTAGAAAATTCTTATTACATTTTAAAAATGATTTATAATAAAATATTGAGATTTGACTTTTAATCACATTGCTTATCTTAGCTTTAATGTCAGTCCAGCACCAAAAAATACAACTAATTTGAATAATTCTGTATTTTTTGTTATTGTATTATAATCATTAATAATTTCATTTTTATATATTTTTTTCTTCAAATTTTGTATTTACATTTGACCTTAATGGCTAAACTAAGCATTTTCATATTGCAAAAAAATCTCAGTGATACTATTGATATTTTTCAGTGTATAATTATTTTTAAGAATTATTTGGTAAATAAAGTAAAATGAATTTTAAATATCAATCAGTATATCCTTGATGACTTTATAAAGTTAAAGGCAAAAATATTAGCCCTCCTGCGAAATTGTAACACTTGTAAATTTTTTCTAAATGTTGTTCAATATAGAGATTTGTTCAACACGATTCTAAACACAATATTTTTAATGACTAATTTCCAATAATTAATTTCTTTAGTCTTTGCCATGATGACAGTACACAATATTTTACTAGTTATTTTGGAATACTAGTACTCAGCTTAAAGTGCAATTTAGGTTAATTAGGTTTTTCATTAGTTATATAAATTAGGCAAGTCATTGGACAACAGTAGTTTGTCCTTTAGACAATTGGAACAATATATATTTCTCAGAACACTGACCTTTTTTAAATTTTTTAACTAATTTTATTATAGCCAAACAACAACTTTCTCCAAAATAAAAAAATATTATAGGAAATACTGTAAAGAAAATTCGTAGCTCTGTTAAAAATCACTTGGGAAATATTTGAAAAAGAACTAAAGATTTCACAGGAGGGCGAATAATTTTGCCTTAATCTGCCTGTGTCTGTCCTCACCTCTGCAGTTGTGCGATTTCTTGGCTGATATCATCCAGTTCTTTAATCCCGGTGAATTCTCCTGAACCCACAGAGCTGGAGCTGTCCTGTATGAGCAGATCCAGCAAACACACTCAGTGGCGGTCGGTTAAACCTCACACCACCACAGCACCACATAAACAGAAAGGGAAAGAGACACCAAAGAGCCACACAGGACCAGAAACCAGCTCGTCTTCCACCTCTGATGTTTAAAAACAAATAAAACAACAAAAAAACACCCAGGCTCATTGGAATTACGTGCCCAGGGATACATTTCTGAGAATCGAGAAATATGTACCGGATGCTACGTTTTCTTGCAGTTTTGGTTTTCACAAATCCACTAGAGGCCACCATGTACATTTTTGACGATCTTAAAAATGTTACTGGGGCAAACTTTCTCATATTCCATTTCTCGTAAATCCACTAAAGGCCACTGTGTTTATTTCTGTGTACGTCCTTCTTGCCATGATGGTACATTCTAATGTTGACACGATACTAGAATTTCGGTACCAATCAGTACTGAAAACTTAAAAACATCCAGAAATTACTGTGATTTGCTGTGAAGGTCATCAGTTCACTGCTCTTCACCGGTGTTCACCAAATGCAAACACAGATACACACAACTGTTGCATTTCAATACCACAAGCATCAAGCGAGAGTAATTTACATATTAAGTCACTCCAAAGATGCCATCAGACATTTTGCAGTGCGAATGATCGATTGAATGACATGCCGTGAATTGAGCGTTCTGGACGTTTGACGTGCTTAATTCGTGATTTGCATGAATCGCTCAAGTTAAAAAAATCTAAACTTTGGTGGACATTCATGCCACGTTAACCAATCAGGAGCTTGCTCTAATAGGGTCGTGACGTAGCACCTGTAGTTTTTGTCCTGGGGGGAAATCCTATTGCCGACACAACAGCTCATCAAAGTAGGGCCGACTTAGTCGGAAGTACCTTTGAAAGTGTCCGCCATTCAGGCACCGCTTCTAGGGGAGTTGATGAACTCACAGAGCTAGGTGCATCTCTAAAGAATCTGAAGGACCCAAACACGGCGCTGAACAAATCTACGCTGTTTTTCAGCCATTTTAAAGCACATAAAGCTAGCTACTCTCTCAATAAAATGCATGTCAGCCATTAGCAATGAAACTGGAATTACCAGGCAAACAGATGCCCCTCTCACGACACGAATCCACATCAATCGTGAAGTGAATTTAAAACATGAATTTGATGCACAATTGAAGCAAGTAAACTTAAAATGTTCATGATGGAATTATGTCCATGATAGAAGCCGGTTGGCCTGTCATCATGCGTAATATATCAGCTTGAAATTGACTGACCCACACAAACCCAAGCAATAGTGTTTAAAAAAGCAAACTAGAAGAAAAAAGTAATCACGGCCGCATGCTTCTACCACTACGTTACACAGCTTCTTTTTGAGTTTCATTTTACCTGCTTTCTGGTACCGTCCTTTGCTGGACTCGAACCCCGGTCTGCTCTGCTCAGTGCCCCAAGTTTAACACTGTTCACGGTGAGCTACTGTGCAAGGCAGTCAGGCCGGATACGGAGATAAGTGCTGCCTCGTAGCATTCATTTTACACACATATTGCAGACATATGTACCCACAAGCACATATTTCTCAGTTCTCAAAAAATGTATCCCTGGGCACATTTTCCCAATCAGCCTGTGTTGAAAAAAAAAAACATAGGGGGAAGTCACGGCACCATTTCACAGCACAAATGCTTTCCAACTCAACGGCTCCACTAGCAGAGCATCCAAAGCATTTGTTTGGGGCTTCTTCCAAACATTTACCTACCCACAACTTGAACATTATTGCCTGATTTTGATGTTAGATTAAACATCAGCAGCGTTGAAGTGTGGATGGAAAGGAACAAAAGATTGTTTTCGTGATTGGATGTTAGTGGCTCTCCTGAACGGCTACAGATTCATCTAGTAAAGCTTTTGGGTTTGTCAGGATTATATAATAAAAGAGAGAAAAGGAGGTCGCTTACCCGGCGCATCTCAGTCAGTGCGGCCATGTCAGATCCCACCGGTGTCATGTATCCTGACAGACTCTAAAACAGCGCAGAAAGAGCTTTAAATCAGAGGTTCAAGCTAAACCTTCTATTGTTTTTCAAAAACAACAACTTTAATGAAACAGTTTTGATTAACATAAATTATAACAAGCTAAATTTACAAAAATAATGTTTATATGTGTATTTAGTGACGTTTATTTATAATATATAATATTATATGATGTCATGGCTTTGCAATCAAAAATGTCATTATAATGGAAGTCAATAGGGCAAAAACAGCCATGAACATAACGAAAGAGTAGTAAATTTGCCCAGAGGGTATTGTTAATTTTTTTATTTATAAAACATTTTGCCCAAGTATGTGTCAAAATAAGAAATATTATTCCCTTTGCTGAAACACAGAGAATACTGTGGCCAAATTAGGACTCAAAATCACTCCAGAATGGATGAAAACATCCCGCACAGCACACAAGGGTTAAGGGAACGTTATTTATTTAATGCAGTTGTCTTTTTATTTGAATCTAACACTTTATCAAATAATATATTTATTTTTATTATTAGCTCATTTAATTGTTTTAGTTCTAGTTAAAAAAATGGCAACACAAAACTTAGACTTATAGACATATTTATAGTAGATATTTACTAGACTTATGGTAAAAATGTGGCTAAATCATACATGTTCAGTGGCTCACTTCCTTCAGATTTAAAACATCAACCTATCAGTCCAATGCAGAAGCCTATCATGCATTTCCATAAGTGTAAAGTGGTAAACATGAGACTCACAGGTCCCGGTGTGCCGCGTTCAGATGGTGGGATCATGTCTGGTGTCAAAGCCTGCGGAGGATCCAGACCTTTGCTCACTTTCTGCTGAATTAGATACATGGCTAAGGAGAACTGCTCGCGTGTGAGTTTGCCCATCTGCCTGGTGTCCGCCAAAGCCCTGACAAACACAGCAGAGTGATGAAGTGATGAATCTGGCAACCACGACAAAAAATTCAAATGTTAAAATTTTGTTGTTACCAAATGTGTGCCAGAAGGTTCTGATGAAGTCCAGACTGCATGAAGATGTCTTTAACTTCTAGTCCGCTGACAAAACCATCCAGATCTGTGTCTGTTTTGAGGAAGATGTCATCATAGCGCCCCCTGTCTGCAACCGGCACTACCCAGTTTACTGAATGCTGAGGGATGAATAAAACATTCATCTTTAAGGCATAAAAACAATGCAGGTGGTGAAAAGCGAATAAAGTTATTTAAACATGTGATATTTAAATATGCAAATGAGGCATTCTTTAATTAAATATGCATCTGGTGTCAACCTGGTAAAAGGGGTGGTTCTTTTTTCCCAAAAAGTGGATCTTTTTGCGGTTATAGGTATATAATACTGCATTTTAGTGACATTTTAAGCACAAGTTTAGCTGAACTAGATTGCCTGATGGTCATAATAACCACATTAAGTACATTTGAAAATTCATGGATAACAACAAAAGAAAAATAGTATTCAAATTCATTTTAATATTGGTCGCATTTGGTGATTCACACCTGTTCATTGGTCATTTTTTTTGTTCCAAGATTAAGATTAAAGGTTACTTGTCATATATTTTCTCTGTTTAAAAACAATACAGTAGTGAAAGATGACTTCACCACATCCGATTGTGTGTTTTGTTGCACAGCTGGATGATGGACACGTGAAAAATAATTTTCAGTATTGGCCAATACTGATTAGCGGAAGTCACTCAAGTGACAGCTGACAAAGGATTCCATTTGGTCTTAAAACCTTTTTCAATGGGTTATTTTCATATTTATGATAGCTATTCATGATTTCTATTTATGATTGCATAGAAGTCATATAGGACAAATGAGCTTATGTATTGGACAAATTCTGGATCTTTGCTAGTGAGGGGTGGGTCTTTAATACCACCCAAACGCCCTCTGACTACGGGCCTGAAAAGTCAGGTTTTGTTTTTCTTTTTGACATATTAGAGTAAAAGTTTATTTTAAAGAGGCCATTCTGGAAATATCTTTAGCACTCCATAATTCAGAAAATACGTAAAAGTGAAAAAGCGAAGTGAAAGTCTTGAAATGTGGCCACATATGGTAACCGAAGCCCGGAATTTGTGCTGTCTATTTAACCCATCAAAGTGCTTTATATACACAATGTTTGATATATTAACCATTGATACACTGAAATGCATTCAAGTGGGTGTCATATTGTGGTAAAAATGATGTTTATGATGATTAAAATGATATGGCAGGGAACTGTGCTGTTTTAGAGCTTTGTGTTTTGAGGAAACTTCAAAAATGTGTATTGTAATTGAAATCTACAGATGCAAATTGATGAAGTGTGAAAAAAGAAAAGTTTTGAATGTTTTATTTAAATTTTACTGTGAAAAAAACTGTAGTCTCAGAAGTTTCGTAAATGACAGGTGCATCAAAAACTACGTGCCTTGCCTTAATTGTTGGGTAAATCCTCCATATAAGTGTCAGGGTCTCTGCAGGTTTCTAAGAGTTATATTTAAGACTGTTTAAGACCTTTTTTAATACAAAACGTAATGAAATTTAGGACCAATAGAAAACTATCATTTTAGAGTATCGAATTTTCAAAACAAAAGCACACAACACAAATAACAAAGAGCGATTTGCTTGCATAAGCGAAATCTATTTCAGGGGTGTCCAAACTCGGTCCTGGAGGGCCGGTGTCCTGCAGATTTCAGCTCCAATTTGCCTCAACACACCTGCTAGGATGTTTCTAGAAAACCTAGTAAAAGCTTGATAAGCTAGCCCAGGTATGTCTGATTGGCGGTATGTCTTTGGACTGTGGGGGGAACTGGAGCACCCTGAGGAAACCAACGAGAACACGGGGAGAACATGCAATCTCCACACAGAAATGCCAACTGACCCAGCCGGGGCTCGAACCAGCAACCTTCTTGCTGAGAGGCGACAGTGCTACCCACTGAGCCACCGTGCCACCCAGGCCTTATTATTATACTATGGAATTTAAGATATTATAAGGATCTGCAGACACCTTGAGTGTATGTACCTGTGAGGATTTGAGCGTGTGTTTTGGGGACAGACTTCCGGCGCTGTTGAGCGAGTTCATGCTGCCGTGAGAGGGAGTTGAGCGCAGGCTGTCTTTAGGTGGCGGTGGGCTTCCCGGTAACACTGGCACCATGCTGGACAATGACCCTGACGACTTCTTTCTTTTGGATGGAGGGATGAGTGAGGAGGGCAGGACGGACGGCACAGGCTCCTTCTCCAGTGCGCGGTACACCAGATGCATTGCCTGTACAACAGGTGACATAAATTAAACTAACATACTACTTATACTTAGTTTGTATTGAGCTATAGTCTGATTAAGGAACGGCCACATAAACAACAATGGAGGACATACAGCAGATCCTGTTCTTGCTTCTGGGGATATGTGGCTTTTTTGTCACCAGAAGAGACACTAATTCTAGAGCATGGTTTCATTCTTGCATGCTTTCATAATATTACTGCGATATATGTAAAAATGGTGCTTCCTGTCTTTTACCTCCCTCACTGAAAAAATGCTGGGTTCCACACAAAAAGATTTGTGTAGGGACAACATGAAAGAATTATGTTAACTTATTAGTTTTTACAAATTTAAGTGGATTGAACGTAAAATAATGAAGTTGTCCCCACAAAAAATACCATTTTTTTGAGTGGCTGTCTTGTTACATGTGCAATTGGCAATTCTCTCTGAACCAATCAGTGCTCAGTAGTGAGTCTTGCTCCCCCTTTTTAATACGGTACTGTTGTTCTACCTTTACAAAAGTGGTAGGGTATGATTTGCTATTTTGGTACTTTTGATAGAAAATACGCATGCACTGTACACTATTAAAAATGAAGATAAAGGTCGGGGGGTCACGTGGCCAGGACTAAGATGGCAGCTTGATTTGAGAGCTCCGACAAACCGTGCAAAATCTAAATTAAATACCCTCAAAAAAACCATCAAACTTAGAAAATAACATCGGCGCTGATATGTCAAAACCTTCCGTGACCAAACAATGTGACATTTTTACCCGAGGACGTAAGGCCGCCGTTAAAACTTCGACGAGTGGATCAAGTGAAGTGGAAGATAACGCCACACACATGGATAACTTAACAGAAGTTTTAAGTGAACTGAAATCGCTCAGAGCAGATATCGGAACCAAGCTGGACAACATTGACAGTCGATTGACCGATATGGCTAGCTCAATGTCAGCGCTGGAAAGTAAAGTGTCCGAGATGAAACGCGATGTTTCTTCCAACGCCGCTCGTGTAGAAGTAGCCGAAGGACGCATTCACGATACGGAAAGGGCACTTGAGAAAGCAGAGGCTGCCCTCGATTCGGCTATGAAACGCATAACTTATCTTGAATCAAAGACAGACGACCTGGAAAATCGAGGCAGAAGGAAAAACCTTCGGCTTAATGGAATTCGGGAAGGTGCCGAAGGCCAAAAGTCTCTTTTTGAGTTTGTAAGTGCCAAGCTACCACAGTGGCTCGAGATGGATCCTGACAAGACGTTTACTTTGGAACGGGTTCACCGCACGCTAGCACCTGAAAAGCCCAACAAAAACAGAGCAATCCTCATCCGCTTTTTAAAGTTTCAAGAGAAGGAATTCGTCTACCGTGAATCCAGGAAGCGAGACATCACTTACGATGGGGCAAAAATCTATTTCTCACAAGATCTTTCGGCGGAGACGGTGCGCATCCGACGGGGATTCAACCCAGTCACAAAGCTATTTGTGGATATCAACGCTTTCCGAGGGTTTCAACATAATCCTTGCAAGCTAAGAGTGTTGCATGATGGCAAGATTCATCTCTTTTCGAAGCCGCAAGAAGCCGAGAAATTCTATAAAAGCATCCCGCAGCCAATATAAGGGATGGTTTACTGTTGACTACCTGCTGGACTAATCAAAAACTTTGCAGAAATATACCACCAGTCGTGGTCAACGGTGGACGATCGACGTAGATGTTACAGTAGGGTTGTGTTTAAAATATAACGTTATAAAAGTTGTTGTTTAAGTTAATAACGTTATAATTTGTAAAGGTAATTTATGTCACTTTGGTATATAAGTTAACCTAATAGGATTGTATTGGGTATTATCGTTGGTTTAATATTCAAAGGGTATTGTTCTATATGTTCTATATGTTTAAAATACACTATTATGTTTGGTAATACGTGCAAAAAGTAAGATGATTTTGCACGGTTGAAGGTCATGGGCTGGGCTACGCAGACTAGTTGCTCCTCGAAGACTGTGGATCAGCGTCCCCAGCGTTTCCAATCAAGGGGAGGGTTAGGCATTTTTGTTGAAAATGCCAGAGTTAAAAATGTAAGGGGGGAGGGAATCGTTTGCACTCACACCACCAGTTTTTTTTATTTTTTTTATTCATTTTTTATTTTTTCCTTTCCCATTTATTATTTTATCTTCTTACAATTTTATTTTATCTTTTTCTTTTCTTTTCTTTCTTTGTATACTGGGACTATAACCTATGGATAAAACAAAACAAAGTAGTACCTTAGAAAATATTATAATTACAAGTTGGAATGTCCGGGGGATAAGAAAATTGATAAAACTAAAATTAGTGCTGAATAGATTAATTTATCTCAAATCTAAAATAGTTTTTTTGCAGGAGACACATTTAACTGCGTCCGATATCCATAGCTTGGGTAGAAGATGGCCAGGCCAGGTATTTCATGCAACCTTTAACTCACATGCAAGGGGTGTAGCTATTCTTATTCATAGGTCTCTATCATTACAAGTAAAAAAAACTATTCAAGACCCTTCAGGAAGATATATTATTGTTCAAGGAAATATTTTAAAACAAAAAATAAACTTAATAAATATTTATGGTCCCAATGATAATACTCCCTTTTTTAAGAAAGTCTTTCTGACTGTGTCTGCATTAGAGGGATTTAATATAATTGGAGGAGATTTTAATTGTACACTCGATCCAAAATTGGATAGGTCCACTCAAATTGATACAACTCATATTCAAAATAGGAAAATGGTAATTGGTTATATGAAAGACTTAAGCTTAATTGAAATATGGAGAAGATTAAACCCAAGTAAAAAAGAATATTCTTGCTACTCAAGTACATATAAAACCCATTCAAGGATCGATTATTTTCTTATTTCAATGGAACTTTTGCCAAACATAAAGAAATGCTGGTATAACAGCATAGTAATTAGTGATCATGCAGCAGTGTCTCTGGAAATTCATTTAGGTACGGTTGATCGTCATCCTAGATGGAGGTTACAAACCTACTTGTTAAAAGACCCAGATTTTACTACATTTGTAGAAAAGAGTATTGACCAATATTTTGAATTAAACACAAATGAAACTACGGCTAATATTAGATGGGAAGCTTTCAAGGCCTATATAAGGGGAGAAATTATAAGTTACACAAGCGCCAAAACGAAACAAAAAAATCAAGAATTGAAATTACTAGAAGACCAAATTAAAAAATATGAAATTGAAATTAGTATTGATAATAACCCTGACAAATTACATAATTTAGCTATTATGAGAGCCAATTATGATAAGCTAGCAATTGAAAAAGTGGCAAAAAGTCTTTTATGGACCAAACAAATGTACTACGATCAAGGGGAAAAAGCTGGTAAATTATTAGCATGGAGGATAAAGAAAATGCAATCTGAAAGGACAATTAAAAGTATAAAATCGAAATCTGGAAATTTAACTTCAGATTCAAAAGAGATTAATGAACGGTTTAGTGATTTTTACCAAACTCTATATAAATCTGAAAGTAATAAAAATATTAATGTGAAAAAAATATTTCTGGATCAGTTACAATTCAGGACCTTATCAGAGGATGAAAAGACAACACTAGATAGTCCATTAACTGTAGAAGATCTTAGTGAAGCTATTGGTGATATGAATAGTGGCAAAGCACCAGGACCGGACGGTCTTCCTATTGAATTCTATAAAACATTTAAAAAACAACTTTTAAGGCCATTATTAGATATGTATGAAGAATCATTTAAAGTAGGAATGCTTCCCGACTCATTAAGATTAGCAATAATAACTTTAATATTAAAACCTAATAAACCCCCAACCGAATGCTCGTCTTACAGACCCATTAGCTTAATGGGATGTGATATAAAGATACTTTGCAAAATACTTTCTAGAAGACTAGACCAGTACCTCCCTCAGTTAATTGCTGATGATCAACAAGGTTTTATACAAAAAAGACAGGGATACCATAATATCAGAAGGGTCTTGAATATATTATATGAGAAACATAATGAGAAAAATACAGCAATGCTATCAATAGATGCATGCCAAGCATTTGACCGGATAGAATGGGACTATCTTTTTGAAGTGCTCCCAAGATTTGGACTTGGTGAAACATTTCTTAAATGGATTCGGCTTTTGTATACAAGCCCAACTGTTGAAATACTAACCAATAATATAGTTTCAAAACCTTTTAATTTGCAGCGATCTACCCGTCAAGGATGCCCCTTGTCCCCACTGTTATTTGTACTGGCAGTTGAGCCTTTAGCTATGTCAGTAAGAACAAATCCAGAGATATCAGGTATTACAATTGGGAGGAAAGATCACCGCATTTCTTTATTTGCAGATGACATAATACTATTTATGACAGATTTGTTAAATACTATTCCTAAAATTATGAAACTAATTGAAAATTTTGGACTTGTTTCTGGATATAAAATTAACAACTCAAAGTCAGTATTATTATTTCTAAATGAAGAAGAAAGACATAAGCCCACAATAAAGACTCCATTTAGAGTAACTACTGATGGTTTTAGTTATTTAGGTGTTAAAATTATCCCCGACCTTAATAAAATTGTATCAACAAACTATGATCCCCTTATGGACAGAACCACTAAAGTATTACAAAAATGGTCAAATCTACCAATATCTATGATTGGCCGAATTAATATAATAAAAATGTCTATTTTACCTAAATTTTTATATTATTTTCAAACACTCCCACTACCGTTACCAAATACATTTTATGATAAACTAAATAAACTGCTTGCCCAGTTCATTTGGAATGACAGAAAAGCCAGACTTCGCCTCAAGCTATTACATTTACCTTATGAAAGGGGAGGTCTGCAATTTCCAAATTTCAGATGGTATTACATGGCTGCCCAGCTGACCACAGCAGTATATTATTTCTACACAACAACGCCCCCAGCATGGGTAGATATTGAACAAACCTCCACCCCAGATTTACCATTAAAAATGTATTTATATTCATCAGATATTAAGTCACTGAAAAAAAATACCAAAAATCCATTTCTAAAAAATACAATTTCAATTTGGCATTCCTCTCATAAACATATAGATAATGTGCCCAAATTGTCACAGTTCACTCCTATCTGGGGTAATAAACAATTTATTCCTGGTAATAAAGATGGAGGTTTCAAGTTGTGGAATACAAGAGGCATCCAAAGTATAAGAGATTTGTATAAAGATGGGATTTTACTTTCCTTTGAGCTTTTATGTAAAAAATATGTGGTTCCTAAAAAACATTTCTTTAAATACCTACAGTTAAAGAGTTACATGTCATCAAAAGAAACACAGATTAGTTGTATACCATCTTTATCAAAATTGGAGGAGATAACTATCCAAAATTTAGAAGGAAGAGGTCATGTTTCTATATATTACAATTTTATGGTCAAACATAGTAATGAATCAACATTGGATAAATTAAATGCCTGGAAAGCAGATATGCAAGAGGAGATAGACGAGGCAGACTGGAATTATGTTTGCTTAAAAGCTCAAACGCAAACAATAAATACCAGGTTTAAACTACTTCAATATAAATGGTTAATGAGAATGTATATAACCCCTGTGAAACTTCATCACATGTCTGCTAATATTCCAGATGTGTGTTCTAAATGTTTAGATGATAAAGGTACACTATATCACTGCCTCTGGCAATGTCCTAAAATACAAAAGTTTTGGAAAGATATAACTGTATGTATGTCAGACATGTTTAATATTAAAATTCCTTTAAATGCCAAGCTCTGTATTCTTGGGTTGTATCCTAAGGAACTTACAATTGGAAATACAAGAATTTTGGATTTTGGTTTCCTTCAAGCTAGAAGGGCTATTGCATTATACTGGAAACACATGGATGCTCCATCCATAGAAATGTGGAAAAAAGTAATATTGAACTGTATTGGACTGGAGAGACTAACTTATATCATCAAAGGCAAGCAGAAGAACTTTGACTATCTTTGGGAACCATATATGAATATTATGTAAATTGTGTGTTTGTAAACATGTTTTTTATTTATTAATACTTTTTTTTTTCTTCCTTTTTTTTCTCTTCCCTTTTTTTTTTTTTTTTCTCTTTTTTTCTTTTTTCTTTTTCTTTTGTATTATTGCGTTATTGTTCATGTCACACATATATATAATTCAAATATTGTATATGTATGTATGTGCGTATGTGTGTGTATGTATGTGTATGTATATATTTATTACTATGTGTATGTATGTGTATGTATGTGTGTGTATATGTATATATATGTGTATGTGTATGTATGTATATATATATATATATATATATTTTTTTTTTTGTATGTATGTATGGGTGTATATACATATATATAGAAAGGGTGTAGGTATGTGCTGTGTAGGCTGCATTGTTGTCTGTATGCCTAGTTGATGGGGTGAAAAGGAAAAAAATCAATAAACATATTGGGAAAAAAAAAAAATGAAGATAAATAACTAAGTTGTCCCAAAAAAAAATAAGAATTGTGTTGTTTCAACTCCATACTCCATACTGCTCAGTGGAAACAGCCCATTAGATTCTTGCCTTAAATGATTAAAAATATATTTGAAAAAATATTTATATTTATTTTTTAAAAATCATTCAATGTTAAAAACATGACAATATTTCTTATTGTATGAATCAAAATGTTCATCAATATATACACCAAACATTTATTGAGTGATACAATATGATAATATGAGTGTTTAATAATAACATATCAATATGGCTGATATAACAGTCTATCATCATTCAGGTATATTTAGAAAATATGAAACCAACCGATTACCGGCTGCACATATAAAACAAGCATATAAAAGAACAACTGATCACAAGAATTGTGTTATAGTCTAAATTACTAAAACTTATTGTTAGGTAAAAAATTGTGAAAGTGTAAAACTTTTAAAATGACAATTATTTCATTAAAATTGAAAGTAAATTAAATTGAAATTAATGTCAAATATTTTCAGACTTTTCTATATTCTGATAAAAATATGTGATGGTTAATATGTTTTGCTCCAAAAGAAAAACATGATTTAAGATGATAGATTTGAATGGACAATTTTTTTGCATTTTTAAATTGACTTAAAGTTGCATACTGCACTCAGTATGTTGACATGATAGTATGTATTACGCGATAAGGATTTTAACATTAAAAAACTAATTACTCACCACTGCAAACTCATCTCTGTCCAAGTGTCCGTCTTTGTCTATGTCACTCAAATCCCACACCTGATCAAACAGACAGATTTAATAATGTCATTATTATAAAATATTATTCAAATAAATTCAGAAAAACATCACAATTAAATACAAACTATTATTTAAAAATATATATATAATAATTAGTACAAATTAATAATAATAATTTATTAAATTTGTTATCATTATAAATAGTTTAGGATTATGGGTTCATTCAATTTATTTATTTATTTATTTTTACCTTTCCGAGAACATCTACAGGTAGTTTGGAGTTAATCAGTACTGGTTTGACCTTCTCACCAGACAGTAATCCGTTCACCGGGGCAAGACTTTCAAAAATACCATCAAATTTGCTCTTCTCTTCAGGCTGAAAAATAAACAAAGAGATTAAGAACAAAAAAAACATTACAAAATCTTTTATAATACACAATCACAAAGACAAGCAAAGTTAAATTACCCGCACAGCCCAGTGACTCTCATTAGTAGATGTTACTGAGCTCAGTGATGGACTACTGTGATCCTTCTGGAATAAAAAGTGTAAAAAGAAAATGTCTGTGAGCTCATACCAATCATATACAAAAATATCAACTATATATAATGAGACTTACGAATTTTGGTGGAGGAACAGGGAGATTTAAACTGGAAATGCTGATGTCGTGGCCGCTCTGTGCACATGCCACGAGACGCAAAGCAACGTAAAATCCCTAACAAACAAACCATAACAGATCAAGTCAGCATCCAATTTCATTCATTTATTAATTTTCTTTTCGGCTTAGGCGCTTTATTAATCCGGGGTCACCACAGTGGAAGGAACCCCCAACTTATTCAACATGTTTTACTCAGCGATTGCCCTTCCAGCTGCAACCCATCACTGGGAAACACCCACACACTCTCGCATTCACACTCATACACTACGGACAATTTAGCTTACCCAATTCATCTATACCGCATGTCTTTTGACTGTGGGGGAAACCGGAGCACCCGGAGGAAACCCACGCCAACACAAGGACAACATGCAAACTCCACACAGAAATGCCAACTGACCCGGCCAAGGCTTGAACCAGCAACCTTCTTGTGAGGTGACAGCACTGCCCACTGCACCACCGCGCCGCCAGCATCGAATTTACAATTGCTAAATTCCATTAAAATGTAAACATTTTTTTTACTATTATGCTACATAATGCATAGCTTTTGTTGATAACTATAGCTAGCTAAAGATTCATGTTAACTGAATAAAAATCTGAAATAAATTATATTAAAATATTACATTAAAAACTTTAGTTTTTACCAAATAAATATGAACATGATAATCTCAATTTGAACTTGACAATCTTATTTCTCAACAGTAGTCATGACAAAATGGCCAAACAACGTTGTTGTAACAAACGTGAACAAAAACCACCAGGCTATAAAGCTTGACAATTGGCTTTTCTGTATGAAAGGCGGGACTTCTTATTGACCATTTCCACTTTATCAAGCTTGCGTTTCCACTGCCAAAAGGATATCCTTTTGGTGTGCGTGGTGTGCGACAGAGTTTCAGACGACGTCATTTTTACTTAAGGAAATGTCACAGTAAAGCCATACGGGTCGTTCATATGATCATATGAGAAGCACTTCTCACAAAACTGATGCTTTATACACATAAATACTTGTCTATAAATGTTCATTAACACCCTTTCTATGAACATGATTAGATTATAACTCCAGATCAATGACAGAGCGAAATAGCCTACAGTAACGTCTGCAGTTATATAAAATAAATGAATAAATGCAACATATATAAACACATGCAGACCATTACAGTCTCCGATTTGTTATTAATTACCGAAAACTACACACAGCATACATTTAGGCCTTATTTGGGTTCAAAAACAACAGGCAACATATAGCCCACAGACAGTGCAAACCTCTCATTTGTGTCTTTAATATTCAGCAGCACATGTAACCTCTGTTAGAGAGTAATTCCGTCATTCCGAGTGCATAATAGTCTGAAAGGTGATGATCATAGTTAAACATGGCAGTTTGTTAATGTTTTAGGTTGCTAAAAGCATCATTTGCTGCTGTTTTTTCTGGCTTCTCCTTTGTTTTTTCGCGCTTAACTCTTGCGTTTGTCTCGTTCTGACAGGATCGGATATCACAGCTCTTCAATGATCAAATGTACGTTATTAATAATACTAATTTGAACTATTTATCTATTTTTAATTTCTATTAATTAATTTAGTTTTTTTAAATTCATTTACTTATTTTATTTATTATTATTATCATATTTCTGCTCATTTATTTAATTGTTTTTATTTTTTCTCTTTTGCATTGTTAAAATGGGCATTATCTGTTGGTTTGTTTTAATGTGTTTGTAACTAATAGTAAATATATTCAAAAAAATAACAAAACAAAACACATAAATAACACTAATAATGCAGTATATGTCCTCCTTTTTTCTGATGTGTCATGCATATAACTGTTTAACATTCAATTTAATCAGCTACAACAGCTTTACCTGTTTGTCCAAGAAACCTTTGCCATCTGGATCAGCTAAATCCCAGATCTGAGAGGAGACGAGAAGGTAAATGGGGATTATAATTATCCAGAATTAAGATTTAATCGTTTTACCAAAACACCAACCTTTCCTAATGTGATGTCAGGCAGACCAGATTTCTTCAAGAACAAGGCAGCCTCTGTTGGTCCAACCCTACCGGTGTTTCCTGGGTCGACCTTTATTTACAAGCACATTAAAGAGAATGAAATAAGCTCAATATTGATTGAGTATGAAGGTATTGTTAAAATGCAGTCAAATGAGATGCAACATAAATGTCCTTACCTGTCTGTAAAAGTTCTCATATACAGGGTTTCCGCTTGACAGCTAAGAAACAGAAGAAAACGGGAGAAGCTTTAGGATTAAATCCATTTAAATAGAATATGCTGATAATATGTCGGATTGAGATATATGTTTTTAGTATTATGTAATATAATGTAGTGTTTTTGTTAACTAAAGCTTCTAAACATGCTTTTTGTTAGTTGACATTTTTTATTTGTACCGTTGAAGTTAAAATTATTAGCCCCCCTGTTTATTTTTTCCCCACATTTCTGTTTAACAGAAAGATTTTTAGAGATATTTTCAACACATTTCTAAACATAATAATTTTAATAATCTATTTCTAATAACCGATTTATTTTATCTTTGTCATGATGACAGTAAATATTATTTGACTAAATGTATTTTTATTATTAAAAACTGCTTTTACTCTAGCCAAAATAAAACAAATAAAATTTTTTCCAGAAGCAAAAATATTATTAGACATACTGTGAACATTTCTTTGCTCTGTTAAAAATCATTTGAAAAATATTTTTAAAAAAGAAAAAAAAATTCAAATTCAAATAATTCTGACTTTAACTGTAATTAAAAATTAAATATAAATATTACATTAAAAAACTAAAACATCAAATAAATATATAAATAAATGTTGCAGTACTAAAATTATTAAAAAATAATAAATTGAAATTTTGTCAAATTAAAATTAAAAAAATACATAAATTATTAAGACTTAAAAAACTTTGTGGCTGATTTATGCTTGATTAGACTTAAAACAAAAAAACTTTACTATAATATAATATAATATAATATAATATAATATAATATAATATAATATAATATAATATAATATAATATAATATAAAAAATCATAATCACGATTATTTTGGTCATAATTGTAATCACGATTATTTAAAACGATTACTGTTAAAGTCAAAATTATTAGCGCTACCGAGAATTTTTTTTTTAAATAAATATTTCCCAAATTATGTTTAACAGAGCAAGGAATTTTACCAGTATTTCCTCTAATATTTTTTCTTCTGGAGAAAGGCTTTTTTATTATTATTTCGGCTAGAATAAAAGCAGGTTTAAATATTTTGAAAGAAATTTTAAAGTCTATAATATTAGCCCCCTTAAGCAATACATTTTTGATTGTCTGCAGAAGAAACTACTGTTATACGATGACTTGCCTACTTACACTAATTAAGCCTTTAAATCGCACTTTGAATCTAAATGCATGTATTCTGAAAAATATCTAGTCAAATATTATGTGCTGTCATCATGACAAAGATAAAATAAATCAGTTATTAGAAATGAGTTATTAAAACTATTATGTACAGAAATCTTCTTTCCATTAAACAGAAATTGGGGGGACAGGGTTGCTAATATTCAGGAGGGCTAATAATTCTGACTTCAACTGTATATATACAGTTATTTTCTACCCTGCAAAGGAAAGAGAAATAAATACAATAGAACAAAAATATGAAACAAACTGCTTTAAGCATCTTTACTGTAAGAAAAACATTTTAGCAACAAAAGTCCTTCAGTCAAGAGCAGAGAGGCATGTTCTCCATTTGTTGTTTGATTAATAATGATAAAAATAGGCGGCAGAAGGATTATCGCACACTGTCACTTTAACGGTTTCTCTTTCGCGTGTCTTTTGATTCTCAACTCGTATGTTTATTACACAAATGAGGGTTAATACGAATAATCACTAAACACTGCGTTTTGACACCTATTTGACCATTAAAGCGCTCACGTTAAGATGACTAGACGTGTGCGCACTCCTCTTCTCAGTGTGCGAGTGAGACCAAATGCTGACTGCATGCTTCTGTTCTGTATGTGGGCGGCACAAACAATCATGCGGTCTTTCGCGCTTTTAAGAGTAACACGTTTACACCTGGAAAAGGGGTGGTAAATGATGCAATAATCGTTTATCTCGATTAATGGTTTTTCATAATTGTTAGAAGGCAAAATCGAAATCAAAATTGGATTTCGATTAATTGCACAGCTCTAATATACACTTCACTATTATGGGATATGATGCAAAAACAGATTTACTTCATGGTTTTACTAAAAAAACATGGTAACTTTGCTACACCTTATTACACAGTAATTGCAAAAATAATGCATAATTACATGCAAATAACTAGGGATGTAACGCTATTGTAAATACCGTCATACCGCAATATTAATTTTTTTCGATATTACCGTAGTCGCATGACTCGGTAAAACTATAGGTCTTCTGAGAAAATTTGCTCAGGCGAATGAAGCGAATGGGAGGTAGCGGAAACTACAATTCCCATCAGCCCAGGCTTGGCCATCATCCCTTGCCGTCTGTTGTCGCTACAGATCCAGTAATGCGAAAATGGAGTGTGCTGCTAGAAGCGGGGATCAAAAAGAGCTGGAAATGATCGAACCTGAAGCGGGTGTTGTCGCCGCAGGCGTACTGAATAGCGGTGTTGTCGCGCGAGTACTGAATAGCGGTGTTGTCGCGCGTGTTCTGATCAGCTGTGTTGTCGCGCGAGTACTGAATAGCGGTGTTGTCGCGCGCGTTCTGATCAGCTGTGTTGTTGCTCGCTTACTGTAAAGCGGGGAGGGGGGGTTGAGCGCGCATACTCAAGAGCGGTGTTGTCGCGCGCCTACTGAAGGTCGGGACGGAGGGTGTGTCGCGTCGTGGGGGCACTTTTGATCATTTTGGAAGGGCACTTTCTATCCAAGACTAAAAAAGGTATGTGCACTGCACAGGTTGAGCCCTATGTGTGCACGTGCCTGGAAGTTGGGGAATACGACTAATAACAGTCATGGGGACTGCAGAAACACAGCACACTGTTCAGATTGATGCAGACATTGACTTGTACCGCAAAGAGACCTCTATCTCACTCATGGCTTGTCCTCTTAAGTGGGGGAAAGACAATGCACAACGTTACCCACTGCTGTCAACCTTGGCCAAGTCTATATCTCTGTCCCAGAAACCTCAGTCCCAAATGAGAGGGGTTTTTTCTGTTGCCGGGGACATTGTAAATACCCAGAGATACCAGCTTTTACCAGATTATATTTATATCATAATTTTCCTTAAAACCCATCTCTATCTAAGTGAGTGAGTGATTAAATGTTAAATGTGATGAGTTTTCAACAATACTAAATTGAAACTTTATTTTTTTACATGGTTTAATAATTTTTTGTTATTAAAATTGAAGTTGCTGTTTCAAAGCTTACAGATAGATGGCTAATTTGTATGTCATTGACACTTTTGGCACTTTTTTGGAGTATTTTCATAAGTTTTGTTTTTTTCCTGTAAATGATTCAATAAATACCGTACCGTGACATTCATACCGAGGTATTACCGTACCGTGAAATTCTGATACCGTTACATCCCTACAAATAACCCAAAACCAAACCTGCATTCTGATAGTATAGTAACCATATTAGGACAGGTGCATCCCAAATCACACACTTATGCACTATTCTATGGCATTTTGTAGTATAAATAGTGCAAGAAGTGCATTCACATTGAAAACTCTAAAAATCATAAGTGCACTTTAATTATCCGGATGATGCACTTATTCAACCGGTAATGTGAAGTGTGGAATGATGAACACTTCACGCACTTAACAACCGCAGCTTTGCCCACATAATGGAAAGGGGGAGGTTTCGGTGCTTATGTCAATTTAATATTCCTCCTCAGTAGTTGGAGTTACAATGTAACAAGGACACCTTAAAATAGAGTAACCAAAAATGAAAATGGAAAATTACGCCATGGCATTATCAGAAAAAAACATTTAAAAAGTAGTCACAAAAAGTACATAACTATTATCAAAACCTAAACTGCAATAAAAAAGAAAAATCAATGAAAAATTAAAGTAGTAATAGCAACAAATAGGTACATGAGTAATCCTAAAATAACAGATATACACATTTATACACATCTTTGTAAATTTTTAGATACATTTACATACAGTGAGATTACTGATGCTGGTAATAACTGACCCATGTTGATGTTAGTTTTTTTCTTTGTGTATTTATTTTTCTCACCCTCTCCGCTTCTTACTCAACCCTTGTTGTGTCGGTTCCACCAATCTCCGGACAAGCCGCAAGCATTTAAAGCCTCAACAGACCAGTATGTGGTGTGCGTTCTGCCACGGTATACCTTTTGTGCTCCACACAATTTGTTTTTGACATGCTTAATCTGTTTAATGATTCATTATCTCAGTTTACTGTAGTAATTCGAGTTTGCTTGTTGAACTTCGTTGGCATTGAGTAAAATAATGTAATGGTTGTTGTGCGATTCTAAACTGAGCCTTTAACCGTCTTGTTAGGTTTGTTTTAGTTTAGATGGATTTTTGTTAGATTAGTTTGAGTGTTTTCCACCAGTGTAATTTTGAGTTTTGTAGTTTATTTAGTTTAGTTCGGGTGTCGTGTACAAGATCTCAGTTTTATTTTCATTATTTCTTTTTTGACGCCTAGTTCAGACTTTAGATTTAAGGAGAATTGTTTTGTTTTGTTCATTTCTTTGATTTGGCTTGCACTAGTTGTTTTTGTTTAAAGAGAATAATTGAAAATGTTTGATACTTTTTTCATTTATTATTGTTACACATTGTTTAAACTATTGAGTAAAAAAAAAGCTTTAATACAGAATTGATTCCTGCCTCATCCTTCATCTGTCGCACACATTACACCTGTCTCACCTAAATGTTACAGCATCCCACTTGAACATCTTAAACTCGTAACAACACCCATTTTAATACAACACACCACATATCTGCATAATACCATTATTCAACAAAAGTCATCAACCTGTATTACTGTTCTATCCACATATTCCAATATGATGAAGATTTGTGTATGTAAATCGCCTTGACAGTTAGTTTTAGTGTAAATGATATTCAGATAATATTGCGGCTAGCTTGTTATTACATTAGTATAACTGTTTTTTACTGTATTTCCCATTCATATAAACAGACATAAACTTTCAATGTTCTTGCAGCTGAATGTTTATCGCAAATTTCATTGATAACATAGATGTTATGTGGGTATTTTTTGCTGAAGTGAGATACAAAGCGAACTAATCAGTTAGCAATCTATATCCGATTAACAAGACCCGTTACATTTGCACTGTAAATATCGGTAAAACAGCCCGGTTTGAATGCTGTTAAGTGTGTAAGTGCATAAGAACATAGTGCATAAGTGCATAGTGTATAGTGTGTCATTTGGGACGTAGCTAAAGCAAGAACATGTCATTAATTAATATTCCTCCTCAGTAGTTGGAGTTACAATGTAACAAGGACACGTTAAAATAGTGTAACCAAACATGAAAATGTGAAATTAAGCCATGACAACATCAGAAATAACATTTAAAAAGTAGTCACAAAAAATACATAATTATTATCAAAACTTAAACTGCCATAAAAAAGGAATGACAATTAAAGTAGTAATAGCAACAATTCAGTACATGAGTAATACTAAAATAACAGATATACGCATGCATCTTTGTAAATTCCATGCAAATGTCAACCTTGCCAAGAAAAAATTTAAGTTTTCAAATAGAGAAAACGTTCCTACATTTTTTGTGTAGGATTGTATTTTAAAGTACTATAAAAATGCTCAAAAATGTCTCTGCGAATGTTTTCAAACATTTATATTTGATTTACCAAAAGCACACAAGTGGCAATTTCACATCTGTCACATCCATAATAACAGAGCTTTTCCCTGATAAATGCAGAAATGTCAAATAAAATAAAATAAATTATGTTTGTTCTATAGTGAGATCTTTTTAGATCCTTTTGATTAGTATAATTTATTTTGGGTTGTGCAGTTTATTTCACAGAATTTCTACAAAGTTTGTTGTTTACTGTAAACTCTATACTGTAAAATGTTTGTCACATCTATAACGCATGTTCATTTTCCTCATTTGAAATATAAAAAATGTTTACAGATTGATATTTGCCATAACTCTGTGGTCAGTTGTTTTAAAAATATAAAAACAGTTGTTTCAATATATTGTTAACATCTACTTTCTCTGTGAATTTATGTGTTGAGTTTTTACTCCAAATGTCACAAGCATAACGCTGGAATTGCTCATATACATAAATGTACATATTGTATGCATATTTCACTTCACTTAACGTTACAGAGTAATCCGTTACAAATCAAAAGTAACGTTACAGTGAGATTACTGATGCTCGTAATAACTGACCCATCACCGCTATGCTAAACTAGCGGTTCAACACCCATTTTTATACATCACACCACAAATCTACATAATAACACTATTCAGCAGATTTCATCAACTTTTATTACTCAAATGTTATTACTGTACTGTAGTCAGATTACTTTACAATTATGATTTGTGTATGTAAATCGCATTGACAGTTAGTTTTAGTGTAAATGATGTTCGGATAATATTGCGGCTAGCTTGTTATTACAATAGTATAACTCCTTTTTAGTGTATTTCCCATTCATATAAACGGCCGTAAACTTAATATGTTCGTGCAGTTGAATGTTTATAGCAAATTTCATTGATAACGACGTTGTTATGTGCGGATTTTGTAGCAGACATGAGATACAAAGCGAGCTAATCGGTTAGCAATCTGAGCCCGATTAACGAGGCCCGTGACATTTACGCTGTATATATTCGTAAAACGGCACGGTAGCGCAAGCAATGTGGTCGATTTGTGTCCAATTGTTAGATCTGTTTCTGTTTGCGGATGTTTTTTTCCTCGTTATTAGCGTATAATGGGTGATTTTAGCTGGTATTACCTGAGTGAGGGTCGCGAGGGCTGCCATCTTTTCCCTGTTGCTGCGGAAACGGCGGGTGAGGGAATGATGGGGGGCTGAAGACGAGCGGATTAAAATATTGTTGAATATTCTTGTCGAATGTGTTTTATTATAGTACTTTATATTTCAGATATGCCCTGCAGTGTTGACAAATGGATGTACTTATAAAATATTTATAAAGTAAACAAGACTTTAAATGAGCCCCTTTTAATTTTTTTTATATTTTTAACAGCCTATTTCCCAAATTATGTTTAACAGAAAAAGGAAATTTCCACAATATGTCTGATAATATTTTTTTCTTCTGGATAAAGTATTATTTGTTTATTTTGGCAAGAATAAAAGCTTTTTTTTTTTTTTACATTTTAAGGACAAACCTATTAACCCCTTTAAGATATTTTTCTACTGTCTACAGAACAAATCATTGTTATACTAATATATAACAATGTTAAAAATTATATATAATATATAATAACTTGTCTAATTATCCTAATCTGCCTAGTTAAACTAGTTAAGCCTTTAAATGTCACTTTAGATATGTCTTGCAAAATATCTAGTAAAATATTATTTATTGTCATCATGGCAAAGATAAAATAAATCAGTTATTAGAAATTAGTTATGAAAACTATTATGTTTAGAAATATGTTGAAAAAATCTGCTCTCCGTTAACAGAAATTGGAGAAACAAAAATAAACAATCAGGGGGGTTAATATATCTGACTTCAACTGTATACTATCTTTTATGTAGTATTATAATAAAGTAAATAGATGATGCAGGATATAAATATGTATGATAAAGGAAAGTATCATATATCCAAGGGTGGATTTAGTGATTTTTGGGCCCTAAGCAATTCCAGCCATACATGGGTCCCAAGTCCTGAAATGCACCCTTTCTACTTTTATTATTTTTATTATTCCGGGGTAGCCACAGTGGAATGAACCTCCAACTTATCCAGCACGTAAGGTTTTTACGCAGCCCTTCCAGCTGGTTCCTATCTCTGGGAAACATCCTCACTCATTCACACTCAATTTACCTATACCGCATGTTTTTAGACTGTGGGGGAACCGGAGCTCCTGGAGGAAACCCACGCGAACACAGGGAGACCATGCAAACTCCACATAGAAACGCCAACTGACCCAGCCGAGGCTTAAACCAGCGACCTTCGTGCTGTGAGGCGACAGCACTACCTACTGTGCCACTGTGTCACCCCTTTCTACTTTTACTTAAATATTATTTATATTGCTGTTTGTTGTATCACTCAATCTTCTTTTCTACATTTTAAATGATTAATTTTTTATTTTAAAATTCATTGACATCTTAAACATATTTTTCTTTTATCAATTTGACTGTTGGATTGCTCCATGAAGGATATTTTATTTTGTTATATTATTATTATATAACATTACATTATTATTTTAATATATTTGATTGATTAATTTCCCAGAGATGGGTTGCGGCTGGAAGGGCATCCGCTGCGTAAAAACATGCTGGATAAGTTGCGACCCCGGATAAATAAAGGGACTAAGCCGACAAGAAAATGAATTAATGAATTAATATTTGATTGAATATCAAATAATATTCATTTATGTTCAAATTGTATTTGTTTAACTCTCACCATGCAAAATATGATAGAATACGATGTTAAATAGTTTATAAGTATAATTTATATTTCTAGATATTTACTGGGAACCCCCAGATTTCCTGGGGTCCTATGTGGCCACTTACCTCGCTCATTGGTTAAAACTGCCCCTGCATATATTTATTGTATAATCTTATTCTTCATATAGATATATCAATGTTGATCAATGAATTTAGCAAATTATAAATATGTAAAAAAAATTACATTTCTTTTTTAATTTAAGTAAAATATTATTAAGAAGTATTAGTGTTTTAACAACACATTGTGTATTTTATTATTATAGATTATATGTCGTATATGTCAGGGTTGATAAATTAATGTACTAATAAAACATAAATAAAATCAATAAGACATTTAATGTTGATTAAATATATTTTATATGTACGCTTTATTAGAAAAGTAATATTATATATAATAAATGATTATATTTTATCATATTGTATTTTATTGTATTTTTAAATCTAATAAATTATATTAATGTTGATCATTAAAGTTAGCAAAATATTTAAAATATATACAAATCTTCTTCTTTGCCGTTTTCAATATAAATAACATGATATAAATTGGATTTTAATAAATATAATCCTTAAATCATATCTGTTGACACCGTTTATTACATGTATTAATAAAATAAAAAATAATCATATTTTATTTTTATTATATAAATATATTTTATTATATTGCATATTATTTTATTATACATGAAATCAGCTGATATTGAGCAATGAGTTTAATAATCTAAAATAACTAAATAAATCATAAAAATTTAAAATTGTATTGTGTATTTTTTTGTTATATTAAACAACAGATCTGTCGATCTTCATAAATATTGTCATGAAATAAAATAATAATAAATTAAGTTAGATGTACATTTTTAAATATGTATAAATTATTATTATAATGCATTGTTATTTAAAAGTTATATTTTATTATGATATATTGTATAATATTAATAATAATATCAGTTTAGCCATTGATCAATGAAATATGTACAAAATATGAAAATATGTATTTAAAAAGATTTTTATTAAAACGTATGTCTACATTAATATTATATAAACATAGCAGGTGTGAAGTATTTCTAGAGTAAAATAAAATATAGGGTCGAAAATGTACAATTAATTCAACAGTTTTCTACAATAAATATGTATTCTCGTCCTATCAGCCATTCAAAACCACTCCGCGAGCAAGCTGGGACCGGTTCCTTTATGCTGATTGGTCGAGAGCCCCTCGCAAGTCTATTTCTATTGGTTGAGCCGCCCTGCAGCAGCGCCCCGCCATTGGAACCTGGAAACAGCGCCACAATTTATTTTCGAGTTGTTGCGTTTGTTGAATGCCCTCGTCTTGTGTTTCATTGTTTATTGACAACAACCGGTATTTCTCCGTTTTCTATCACGCCAAACGGGTTAAATTATTAACCCAGAAATCATTAGTCGCGTCTTGCCGCGGTTAAAACCGCTCGAGAGCCTGGGAGGACAGTTTTAACATATTTGTGGTTCATATTCACGCTCACACCCGTACGACTTTCGATTAAAACACGACGAAGGCATGTGCAAACCGTCCAAACAACCTGCAGGTGAGAGTTTGCACATCATAACATTAACGGATTTATAAGAATATCTGAAATGTGCGTGATTGGTTTAGTGGTTCTTATACTAACCAGTCGATTGTACTAACACACGTTAGCATGCAAGCTAAGTCACCGAACCTGCCAAACTTCTGTAAATGTTACGTTTGGATAGCTTATCTAAGATGTTTTAAATATGCATTGTTTTACAGTTATTAGGGATAACTTTATGTTCAAGTCGCGGTCAGTATAATAAATTGCCTTGTTTCAACAGGATGAACCGTGTACAAGTGGATTTTAAAGGGTTGCCAGCCCACATCTTGGAGAACAGCATTGCAGCAGAAAGCCTTCAAAACACTAGGTAACTGTTTTAAATGCATTTTGTCTAAGTCACCATATAAGTTCAATAAATGTAATGACTTTACATATTTTCTTAAAGGTCATCAGACAATGTTCTCACTCCATTGACATTTCCAAAATCTAAAGTGGCTCTGTGGGATCCATCTGCCAATGGTGAAGTTGTGAGTCTGCATTTCTCGTATTACAGGTTAGTCTTTCATTAATCTATTTGGTGAATCCTTTTTTTTAGGGTTGCACTTTATTAGAAAAATTCTGACATTGCAATTAATTCGTTTTTATGTGTTTATATATATATATTGTGTGTGTGTGTGTGTGTGTTTATGTATATATATATATATTAGGGTTGTCGCAATACCCTTAATTCATATTATGATTTTATACCAGCTGAAGTATCACAATACCAAGTAGTGTTGCAATACTGTAATTCATAACTCAAATTATAAACAAAATTGTCAGAAATGCTATATTTTACATGTCATAATAGGCCTTGAGTTTAATGAATAATTTCCTAATTATTAAAATATATATATATGTTTTTGCCTGTCACTTCAACTAAAATTCATTCATTCTATTTGTTTATTTTGTAGATAACTGACCAACAGAAATTCATTAAAATAAAGATGCATATTATAACAAATGAAATTGCATTTTTCCCAAAAATAGGCTATATTGAGTGCTCAAAAATTGTTTCAGTGTTTCCTGTTGCTATTTTGCGTTTTTCATTCATTGTTTTTTTTTTATATATCAGGTAACAATCCAAAGTAATTCAAAATTTCACTTTGTGAATTGTTTTTTTAAGAGATTATGGCTGTTTTTGTAGCTTCTAAATCATATCGAGAGGAACAGAAATAAACTCATTCAGATGTGCATTTGAAACATCAGGAAACATTAGAAAACTTGCAACCTTAAAGAGCTCCACAGACTATTAAAATAGGAAAAAGGTTGATTGTTGCACAAACGTGTGAACGTTCTAGTGACTTTTTCACATCAAACATTATCTATTCTAGATGGACCATTAATGGCGATACTACCGTTTACAAACTACAGTAGCACCGTCAGTGTTTTGTAGCCATAGTATTGCAATACTACTGTAGTACTGATAAACCGTGCAACCCTAATAGTTAATGCAATTTATATCAATGCAATATAAACAATGACTATAATAGCTCTATTTAGAAATAATGAATTATTTCAAACTGGTTGTTATGCTTTTGCAAACAATATATTGTGCAGCTCTATTTTTGTCACACAGATACACTAGCACAAAAGGATTACTAATAATGAAAAAGAAATAAAGTAAAGAGTAAAGAAATTCAGTTTCCATTTAGCCTTATGTCAGTTGTACAAATGAATCATGATGCCTTGGCATTTAACTTAAATAAATGTTTCCATGCATTTGAATCATGACTATTATATCAAGTTTTTTTTATGTCTTGGATGCAGATAAAAAGATTATCTTTAAAAATAAAACCAAAAACAAAAGCACTCTATCATGCATGCTAGGTCATTAGTTGTGATTGTTGTGAAATTTAACAGTAAAGTTCAACTTAAATATATAAAACTAGGCCTGTCATGATATCCATTTTTGTTGAACGATGTATTGCATGACAATATATTGCAATAAACGATATTATTGTCATTTTATGCCACTCGTTGTATAATGACAGTATGCCAATATAATAGCATCACAATGCAAATACACTCTTCCAAAGAACACATCAAATTTTATTCTTAAGAATATTTCACTTAATTAGTCATTTTAATAATTAGGCATGGAAATCAGAATGTGAAAACCCATATCCTATATAAATAAGAGTAAATGTTAACAAAAAAGGTAAGAAAGTAACAGAGGCTACAATATCTGCTACCAGATCTATTTTCAGTTGTAAGACACCCACATGAAAATATACTATAGTAATTTAGGGTTTTTAACCATAGTGACACTGACACCTCTAACAGACAACAAGCGGTTTCACAAACAGCTAAAATGTTGCTGGAATTGTTTTTTATGTATTGCATCACGATAAATGATTGAGGTCATGTCCATGTGTTGAGCGATACATTGATTATTGTGACAGGCCTACGTAAGACTGGTACATAAGGATTTTGCCAAGTGTTTGTCAAAAATACCATGGCACTAGAAATGCAAAAATTCTGGGGTAGGTTTCCATGAAAAGAAATGTGAGAAATGTGAGTCTCCAGTGCAAGTCATTCTGGATAAATTGTTTATTAAGTGCGTAAATGTTACCTCTATACACTGAACATCATGAGTCATGTGCATTGATTTTCATAAAATCACATTTTCGCAGAAATTTTAACTGCACGATTTTCTAAATGTTTGCCTTTTTGAGCCTGAATGGGCATTGTGTAAATGCAGAGCCAAATTTATGTGTATACTAAAAACTAGAGCTGGGCGATGTGACCTAAAATCAAAATCTCGATTTACTATACATTTTAACTCTAATATGATTCATTAATGATTATTTTATTTGTTTATTTTATTGTTTTGCCCTCATAGTTCATTAACAGGTTTTATACAGTAAATATGCTCGCATATTAAAAGTAAGAGATTTTTGAATGAAGGGTGCATTGCTTGATTTTAAAATAATTGAAGGAAACACACACCGTCTACTATCTCTGATTATTTGAACATTAACGTTGAGCAACTGAAATTAAAACACACATTGCCTAAAACCAACAGTCACTTTTTTTCTTGTAAAAAATGAAAATAAATAACTTGCACCTTTGGAAACAAAATTAAATGTTGCAAAATTAGAAAATTAGCAGTATCTCTCCTAAATAAAAGAACTCTTGTATATCTTGTAAATACTATTTTAAACAGTGCATTTCTTGCATCTTCTGAACACAAATATTTTAATGTAGATAATAATTTTATTGTAATAGAAAATATGTTATCTCAAGGCAAATCTGGCACAGCTTCCAATCATCGTCAATGTAATGCAAACGTGCAACGTCTAGCTACATTTTTGGAGGAATACGGGTATGCTACCAGTGCGTTTGATGCAACAGTATAAATCAGCCTTAAAAGAACAGGGTCACGTGACTCCACACATGGTAAAAATTAGATCGATTATAGGTTCTGAATGTTGATTTCGATTAATTGCCCAGCCCTACTAAAAGTATTTTTGAGATTGTAATTTTGCTGTTTTATCTGTTTCAGAAATCCGAGACTCTTCTTGGTAGAAAAGGCATTACGTTTGGCTCACCGTCATGCTAGACAGACCAACAAGCCTCGATTTTTCTGTTTTCTGCTTGGGACACTTGCAGTAGACAGTGGTGAGTATATTGCAGTTTTCTGAGAAGTTTTAAATATAGACATCCTGTAATCCCTGATCATTTCAAATTTTAATGTACTATGTGCCAAGTTTACTGCATAAAATTTTGCTTCTTCCCAGATGAGGAAGGAGTGACTATAACCCTGGATCGTTTTGATCCAGGTAGAGAGCAGACGGGATGTCTTGGGAAAGCACCAACTGCTCTGCTCCCAGGAGACATCCTTGTACCATGTGTATTCGAAGCCCAGCATGCAGCTAGCAGCACTGTACACTCGAGTGAGGATTTGAACATCTCGTTTAAGGTAGTTGATCTGAAAATTGCTAGCAGCACTTGATCGGGATCTAACGGCTGGGGCACGTTCCTCTTGTTGCTATGGCAATCTATTGTGGCATAATAGTTATCAACATCACCCTGTAACCTGTCAGTAACAGCTGCCCTGATTGTGAAACTGTGTTCCTTAGAGACAGGTGATTAGAAGTGTGCACCGCTTCCATCTGCCGCGGTTTCCTAATGTGCTTTCCACAGTGCCTAATTTAAACTGAATGTTGTATTAATTTAAGACTTTTTTTAAGACTTAGACACTGGGTGTAAACTGGTAACACAAAAACTATGCAAGAGGAATATAAATTATACAGTAAAAAAAACTAATTCTTGTATAATTCTTGTAGAGAGAATACAAAAATTACTATAAACGAATAAGTGCAATCTTTTTTTTTTCTATTTAGCATGAATGCAATAAATTTATCAAAAAGTTGCAGTATTTTTTTATTTTTATTTTAGTATTTAACCATGTCCAGTTAGTTGAAATCATAAAACGTATTTGATAATTGAAAAACTATTTTTTAAGAAAACATTTTATAGGACAACATTGTACTTTATATATATATATATATATATATATATATATATATATATATATATATATTTGACTCGAATCTGCAGAGTCTGTCTAGATTTTCTGCATTGTGAAAATCCTTGGCTTTTACATAATGTTCATTCTGGGTCTCTTTGTAGATGCTTCAACATTTCTGCTGCAGTAAAGAGTTGCTGGAGTTGTCCAAACTCCTCACCTTGCGTGCTCAACTCAGCTGTTCTGAGAACATGGACAGGCTCACCTTTAACTTATCCTGGGCTGCTGTGACTTTGGCCTGCACGCTAGATGCTGTCCCTATTAGGGCTGTGCCCATCATCCCTACCGCACTGGCCAGGAACCTCAGTAGCCCTGCAGGTGTGACCCAAAACAGTAAACGTGGGTAAGGAAGCACTTCTGTTTGCATGTATTACCACATTTAGTCTCTGTGTTTTAAAATGTGCTGTTCTGTCTCAGGTTTCTAACCATGGATCAGACCAGGAAGCTTCTCCTCATACTTGAATCTGATCCCAAGGCTTACACTCTCCCTCTAGTTGGAATGTAAGAACCTTTTATTGTTTAGAAACGATCACTTTCTTGCTGCTTTGATCTACCTGTTGGAAAGATTTACAATTCAGCTCTGTTAATTATGCGTTTGGAGTCCTGCAAGATGTTCAGAGAAGGTGTGTAACAGTTGTTCTCATGTTGACAGATGGTTGAGTGGGGTTACACACATTCATAATCCCTTGGTGTGGGCGTGGTGTTTGAGGTACCTGCACAGCTCCTCCCTCCTGGACAAGTGAGTAGCCCATACATCTGCTACCAGCACTTTGAGAGTAAAATCTATAAAAAATCTTCCTATTAATTTTTTTTTTTTTTGTTAAAAAATTTTGTTGAAAAGCAATTTTATTATTGTTTAAATTATTTCAACACATTTACGTTTAAGAAAAATATCTCTTCCACATGTTGCTAGAAGTTCTGTTGAATCTGAAACATTATATATTTTTAACTCTTGTTGATGTTTGTATTTAATAACTGGGGTTTTCCAGGGTTTTGTCAGAGGGAGGCACCTTCCTGGTGGTCCTGTATTCCCTGACTCATCGAGATCCGGAGTTTTACCAGTGTAAGCCAAGCACTGGACAGCAGCAACTGAGCTTTCAGCTGCTCACAAGCAGAGAGTCACTCACACTTTATAAGGTCAGTCTGTCTAGGCCTTCGTTGTCAGTTTATCAAATGCTAATTTGTCAAGACTATTGTCATCTCCTTATGCATCTTGACTGCCAATGTGATTTGTTTTTTGTAAAATAATTCTTTATTCTTTTGGGTTAAACCAGATTTTTAGACATCATTTTTAAAGCAAAGTGTTTTTTTCCCCTAACTGATCTGAAGATCTTTGGTTATTTGGTTGTTCTGGTTTATTTGTTAAAAGTCTAGTGATGTGTTTTTTTTTCCCCCAATAAAGAATGTTGAGCCTTCAGAAGGACGACCTTTACAATTTGAGCTCAGCTCTGAAAATCAAAATCAGGAAACTGTGTTGTTTGAGGAAGTGCTCTCACAGTCTGTGTTAACAGGGTACTGTTTTTATATTTCTCTAAATGTGTTGACATTTACATTTGGCTGTTTAGTGTATCTGACAGAATACAATACAACCAAATGCAGGTTGAAAATAACTTTATGCTTTATTCTTTCAGGACGACTCTTGGAGCAGCATCTGCTGCTCCTCAGAATAAGCTGTCTATCAGTGATCATGACTCAGGTGTAGAAGATGAAGACCTCTCTCCTCGACCATCTCCAAACCCTCATCCTGTTAGTCAGCAGACTAAACGTGTTCATCCTTTAGTACCAGAGCTCTCCATGGTTTTAGATGGCAGCTTTTTGGATGGGAGTGTTGTTAATACTCAAGGCTCAACTCCCCTTTCTCATAGTCAATCAAATGTTCATAGGAGAAACAGTAGTCCTGCCCTCCAGGGTCTCTCTGTTCTGAGACCTCTAGTACAGGGAAGCGTTACTGGACCCCCTCCAATCCGAAGACCACTAACTCCCATTCTTTCTCAGCCGAAGAACAAGTTACATCCTAATCCATCACAACAAACACCACAACACAGTGTGAGTCGAAAATCCCTGCCCTCAATGAGAAGATCAAGAGAAGGCTCTTCAGCATCATCAGTATCATCATCTTCATCCTCTTCCTCAACAAAAAACGCTTCACCCAATGGCTCTTTTCATCAACAAAGGCAGCGTTTATCTCAGGGTTTCCCAAACAAACCCCAGCTGATTTATTCTGGGCCTCCAACATCAGGTCATAGCAGTGCCAAAAAGAGTTCATCAGTACCTAGCCAGACCCCTGTCCCTCATCCATCCCAACAGAGAATCTTCCATAGCACCCCAGCTGTAAATCCTTGCAACTGCTGCACCAACCACCCCAGCGTTGCTCCCTTATATCAAAACAACACCTGGCAAGGGACACCAGGGTATCCCACTGCTGTTCACAGTCCTTGTGTATTTCATTGCAGCCCTGAGACTGTCCCACCTGGGGATCACTGCCTATCACCAACACGACAGTCTTTGGGATGTCGTGTATCTCCAACTAAAAGTCCTGTTTGCTATCACTCTACTCCTCCTCACTACTCTCCATCATCTGGTCCATGTGTCCCCACAATCTCCAATAAAGGTTTGGTTGAGCAAACCCCTTCCTGTCAAGCCCAGTGCTGCCAAGTGAAGGGTAGCAAAGAACCCTGCTTAGACACCCCTATGGGTCTCCTACCTGCTGATGCCTACAGGATGCTGATGGATCAAGAGCGCCAGCTGAAACTACTTCAACTCCAGGTATGTATTAGTAATAGTAACTAATAGGTTATAGTTGACCCACCATCTCCTGTTGTTAATAAACTTTGCTCAACAGATTCAAAAACTACTTGAGTCTCAAAGCAAGGTTCCTGAGGTATCTAGTGAGCAAAATGCTCATCAGCAAAGACCCAATCAAGTGCCAGCATCTCCACCTAAACGCACAAGTGTCAGTATTGCTGTAGGAACAGGTACTTGGATTGAAGATCTTATATTGTTGAATTCTTTATCATTTTGCATTCCTTTCAATATGACATTCTTGTCCTTGTTTGATATTTAGGGGCTAGTTTGTTTTGGAGCACTCCTCAGGAGACCTCCACACATGAGGCCTCAAGTCTGGAATGGCAAACAGAGATTGAGCCAAAGTCTGGATGTCAAAATGACAGCACAGTCACTTCCAGAGACAGATCTGAAAGTGCATGTCATTACTCAGAAGAGCACTGTCCAGGATCTCCTCAACATCCAACATCTCCACAACACAAGTAATAAGCTCTGTTTTATTTATAAACCAAGAGAAAACCTAATCCTTTCCTGGAAAGCCAGTGCTTTCAAGCAGTTTATCTCAAACTCCAATTAAACACTTTTTGAACTATCTAATCAAGGTCTTCAGACTCACTTGAAACTTGTTTGCAAGTTGTATCTTAGCTATAATCTGCAGTACATTGGCCTTCCAGGATCAGTATTGTACTTGGCTGTCTTGAACCACATTTTTAAGTCCACTATACCTGATTTTGGCAAATGGTGTAGCATTTGCTTTTGTTTATTAGTCATTGTTTGGCCTATATTGTAATTTTATTTGTCTTGGCAGCACGTCGTCTGGTTTTGGAGTCCAAATATTTCAGAGTCCGGTGTTGGGAGAGAGTGCAAGCATGTATTATCAATCTCAGTCACAAAGCAAAGATCTGTCTGAAAATAGAGAAATTGACGACCCAAGATTTTACCACGAGCTGTTGGTATGGCCCATCTACTATATTTTTAGTTGTAAAATTCGCAAAATACAAGTATTTTAAAACCAACCTAACAATTTAATTCCTGCTTCAGGGTCAGGTGCAAAGCCGTCTGCAAGACTCTGTGATTGTGGAGGATAAGGTAGAGCAGGACCAACAGAGTCTCCTGAAAAGACAAAGTCTGTCCCCTGTTGGCCAGCAGTCAAGGAAACCACTGACAACTTCTTCCATACCCCAGACTCAAAAAACAAAGCAGCCATCTAGTCCACCTAATCAGGATCGTGTCTTAAGTGCAACATTAAAACAGCTACAACAGTTTGGGGTGAACATCGACTTAGACTCTTCTCAGGAAAAAACGACACGTGCCACTGTGGAGAGTGCCAGGTAAACACACAAACACTGTATTGCTTTTATCAGTGCATTTTAAAGTGTTAATTCCTGCAAAAATGAAAATTATGTTATTACAGGGTGTCCGCATGGTCTTAGGATGCTTTCACACCTAGAACTTTTTCGGAACCTGTCTCGTTTGCCCAGTTAGTGAGTTTTGTTTGGCATATGTGAATCCAGCAATCGCGCTCGGATCCACGCCAAAACAATCGCTCCGTGGTCGCCTGATTGAGGTGGTCTCGGCTCAATTGAAACGAACTCTGGAACGGATAGATTGTAGTGAGAAAGCGATACGATTCGAGTCCGGTTATATCACAGTGTATTATGGATATGTAATAGGCATACGGCTATATGAAGAGAGCGTGATGAGTAGGGCGGAATGTCATTCCTACCGGTAATTGTGCGTTTCGTGTAAAATACGAAAGTGAAAGCATGCTGAACTATTAACGAGAGCTGTTTATCCGTTAGGAAAATTGACCAAAGTGCAGTAGTTAATCTGCTATTGCTCTCTATAATGTAGAGCCTATAATGTATAAGCCAACTGCTGTGAATGAGAAAGTCTTACCTCTGCTCTATATTTATTGACTACATGTGAGGGTGTCACCATTCAAAATTAAAGCGCAGATATAAAGTAAGGACGCATGACGCAATAAATGTGAAACTCTGACCAATGTGAGGAGAGTTTACTTGCACGTGACTTGTTTTAGCTATTTTGGTCCGTTTAGAAACTTTGCCGTGTGAAAGCGAACTGCACCAAGAACAAAGTGCAACAATGTAACAATTTTAATCCCTGTTTCGGAACAAATGAATCCATTCACAGGTGTGACAGCACCCTTAAAGTATTAAGTTGATAAACCAATTATAAAAAAAAGTAAGGGCCCTGAAATGGTATTAAAGTCTTAATCGTAATTTGTGAGGTCTTAAATTTTGTGTTTGACCCCAAAAGAAGCATAAATATATATTTATTTTCCCCCTAATATTAACAACTGCGTGCTCGATCCATGCGATTTGGTTCGGGCCAGGGCACATCTGGCCAAGCTCCTCCACCCAGGTGATGTCATGTTATTTGTGACAAACAGGAGAAGCTAATGTGACGCTCTCCATATGTAGCAAAACAGACTGCAAAATGGAAAAATGTAAGTTTGCACACTCCTGGTTGGTGAAAGACAATTTTTAACAGTGGATGAAGCCTGTTGCTGAAAAACAACCACGTAATTTATTCTTTCAAGCTTTGTTTTTTTCCGAGCTGGTCTGAGTTCTGTTGCAAGGTTGTGCTTCATTGATTTATTTAACTACAACTGTTTATTAACAACTGTTTATTAAGTTAAAGGTTTAATACTGATTAGAACTTGAAGTTGCGATGAGGTCTTAAATAATTGTTAAAATTACCTTTAGGATTCCTGCATGCGCCCTGTATTAATTATTTACTCTCATGGCATTCCAAACCCCTAAGACCTTTATCTGGAACACAAATTAAAATATTTTAGATGAAATCTGAGAGCTCTCTCAACCTTTATAGACCACAAGCTTCATGAAAAATGGCAGAAAACATTCTTATACATACTTTATGCCTTCAGTGGTTAAATTTGAATATTATCAAGCTATGAGAATACTTTTGTGTGCACAAACATAACAGTTTCTTCTCCTCTGTGTCAGTATAGGGTAAGCATTCATGCACCGTGCTTTGTTTAGCCTCTGACATATAACCTTGGATATGCCTGTGCTTTTTCAAACTGAGGAAGTTGCTTGCAGACATCTGGGGTATACATCAGTGCACAGTGCTCGTGAATATGCACAATATACTGACACTGAGGAGAAGAAACTTGAATGAAGTCGTTATTTTTGTTCCATGTCCGCACACAAATATATGGTCTGTTTTGAGGATGGTATCTTTTGGAACCTTGTTGTCAATGGAGAAAGTTGTGAATTTCTTAATTTGTGTTTTGAAGATGAGCAAATGTCTCGGGGGTTTTTAACGACATAGGAGTGACTAAAAACATTTCTATTTTTTAATGAACTAAGGGTTCGTTTCTAATGCAGTTTCTTTTCTCTTCAGTACCCTTGCCTGCATAAACCCTGAAGCAGTGATTCCAAGACTAGCTCTTTCTGAACCAGTGGGTGCCAGCATTTGGGGGCCAAGTGGCAGCGTAGACCTTAGTCTTGAGGCCAATGCCATTGCACTTAAGTACCTAAGCGACTCACAACTTTCAAGACTCTCACTGGGCAGTCAGTCCTCTAGCCCACATTCAGACCCCAGCACAATTCTCCTGAGAAGACCGGCTGTGGAAAAGAGCAATGTTGCACTCAGTATCCTGTCCTCCAGCAATATGTCCCTAGCTACCTGTAAATACATGAAGAAATATGGACTGATTGAAGGAGAAATCAGCAGTGAGGAAGAGCAGGAGGACCCCATCCAGGTAGATTCTGCTCTTGGATGTTCAGTACAACATGAAACATCTAAAACAATCAGCCTTAGGCAAGAACGTGAAGAACAAAACACAGCCGTTCTAAAAAACATAACAAACAAGCCGATTGTCAATCTCCATACATCTCCCATTGACTCTCAAGAGCAGATACTACAAGACTTGAGGCCTAAAATGCAGCTGCTTTTGCGTGGCGGGACGAACTCAGAGAAGGAGAATGCCACAAAGAGAGATCTGATTGAACGCAGGTCCTCGCTTACTGAAAACCGGAGAACACAGGAAGTTGTGGACCCTCAGGGGTCAGTGGGAAATTTCCTAGATCTGAGTAGGTTACGGCAGCTCCCCAAGCTCTTTTAAAGTGCATCATGGGTGTTTTCCTAATCGGGCTGCTTCTGTGCATCAGAGGGGTTTGAGAGATTAATGCAATCCTCAAATGTTTGTTTACATGGCATACCATGAATGAATTTTATTTTTAAGTGCGCTTTTCATTTAAAGCTTTTAAGTATGTTTTAATGTCTTTAACTTTGTCTTGTTTTGTCTAACCCAAAGGGATAGTTTGCCCACAAATTAAAATTTACCCTCTTTTTATTCCTCTTTCAAAGGTTTTAAACCCTTTTAAGTTTCTTTATTCTGTTGAACACAAAAGATGATATTTGTAAGAAATCTGAAAACCTGTCATTGACTTCCATAGTATTTATTTTTCTTACTATGGTACTAAATGTTTACAGGTTTTCCTTTTTCTTCAAAATCATCTTTCGTTTGTTTTTCATATTTTGTGCTCCACTAAAGACAAAAAAACCTAAAAGGTTTAAAACTTTTAATTATTGTGTGAACTATCCCTTTAACAGGTGCTATTTCCTTTTATGTGGAAATATTTGTCTTCACCTGATGACTCCTTATGTGTCAATAACTAAGTGCCTTGTATGAAGTGATTCACTTAAGGCAGTGTTGTGGTTTTGTACTATATTTAAACACACTTGTGTTTTGGCATTACTTGATGTTTCTGAAATTGGTGCAAACATTTCTACGTTTTTCAATGACTTCATGTACATGTATCTGTCTTATAATTAAATTACATATTCTTTTACATAACTTTTTAGCGAGTTTTTCCCTTCACTGTCCTTCACAATCTTGAAATATCTCAGATATGTCAGCTATAATTAGCAGGTAAATATGTCACTTGGCAAACACGCCTTGTGACAAAGCTTTATACATTTACGTAAAAGGTATCAAGGAATCATAATTGAGGTAAGCTATAAGTTTACCACCTAGAAACCGCATGCCAATGCAGTAAACACCACATGGAGTGGCTTGGCAACCACAATGGCTAATGCTCTTGTGGTCACTTTTGCATCCACTACTATAATTTAGTTTAAAAATATATATTTGTAGCTATGCATGTAGATAAAATGTTTAGACAACACACCCCTCCTCTCCAAAGTTTCATTTTTTTCACTAAATATTTAAAAATGCAAATTAAAGACAAATTTCGTTTCAAAACCTTTATATGCTTGTTGGCCGTTGTTCAGTTAAAATAACTAGTCCTCTCCAGTGTTGTCTTGGTAGGTTTCGAGATTTGTAAATCTATTAAGGACACTATCATGATATGTGGATGATCTCCGGTTGCGCAATAGTGGACTTCTTTCACTCGAGCTCTGAGACTGAAGTCAGTCAGTCCAAAGAAACTTTCGTTACAGCAGCAGGCGATGCTCGCCCTTCTTCTGTGAAGATTGAGCTGAACCAAATAATGTGAGTACACCATTTACTGCTTAAGTTACATAATGTACGGTTTTTGCCCCTTTGGGGTCTGTTTTTATATAAATACATTTTATAAATGATGAACAATGAGAATGATCATTAGCTTAGGAATGTCACGGAATAGCTTGAATCACATTTAAAACACAAAAACTGACATTTCTGCAGGAATTATTTGTAAAAACCGACTAAAGTACGTAAACTATAACAAATGAGCTTTGTAAGCGTTACCTAAGATGCACCAACCGGCGTAGCATAAATGCTAACTCTCACGAGCGCATTATTTTATACAAATATACTTTATTTTCGGTTAGTCTTACGTTTGTAGTCATTTAAAACGATGTGGTTAACTAAATATTGTAACAAACGCCAAGGAATTCACGATACGATCGTTTTAACTTCAGAAATAAGCCGAACGCTACGAGCTTTGTTTTGTTAGCACACCGGCTAACCTAGCTGTTTAATATTCAAATTTCAGATCGGTTCAAACGGCCAAAAATGAGCATTTAAATCATCCTAAATTTTAAACAGCAGTATTTGCGCGTAGAAAACATCTCACGCTGATGGGTATGTATTAGAAATGTGTATTTTCTTATGTATTAGTTTGTGTATTTGAATTGGCAGTTCGTTAACCAGTTAGCATACTAGCATAACATAACGACAAACTAAGGTTTTAAATAAGTGTTTTTGTTATAATTGAGTGTCATTTTGCTATAAGAATGAACTGGTATGAAATAATGTGTGTATATTTGGGTTTTAAGTGACCATTTAACGTTAGTTACATTTCAGATAGATCCAGTTTTAGTCAAAAGGCTTTGTCTCTCTTTCCTGTCCTGAAGGCTTAGTTGTTGTGCAAAATATTACACACAAATCACGTTTTCTCAAGAAGTCTTTGACAAACAGTTTTTTCTGAGATTCAGTTAATAATAATTTATTTCCCCAATTTAATTTGGCAGCGAAATCACACTCGATTGTGGTGATCACACGTGCTTATTGTTTCTTTTTGGCACAGAAATCAAATAGGATGTGGTTTTAGATAGTTAATGTTAAATCACTTTCAGTTGTTTAATTACACTCCTGTTAATCAAGTTATGTTTTAAAGATTAGTTAACCTGCTATAGGGAGTTTCCAGTTGACAAGAACAAGACATAAGTCTCAACAAGCTTTGAACTGAGGTGATTTTTTTTCCATGACTGCACTGGCATCTGCACATATTCCTCGTTTTGAATAACATAAGTGAGTGTCTGACATGTTAATGAGCTTCTCATGCATATTAAATACATATTCTTTTAAGTTTGTCTCATCAAGTTGACAAGCAGGTATTCGAGTCATGATTACACTGCAGTTTCTGCATCAGTTCCTTGTATGAAGACAATAGTCATTTCAGTTTTATATATATTATGTACACATGTATAAATATTTAAGAACAGATTAAATGTAGATGAATGTAAACATGTTTATTATATATATATATATATATATATTTGTTAATATTTTAAATATATGTAACGTAAAAAGTGTTTGCATTTCTGTATAAAACCTACTTGACACTTATAACTAAATAAGCCTTAGTTTAACAAAATATAAAAATATATAATGTTTATATATATATATATATATATATATATATATATATATATATATATATATATATATTATAACTAATATATCCCCAATTTATGTACTATATACATTTAGTTTACATATATATGTATGTCTATATGCATGTATACACATTTCTAGATATAATATTTGCATTAATTAATAAATATATTTAATATAACATTTACAAGAAAGCACTATTTATATAAACTGTGTATTTCTACATAATAAATAAAACATTTTATAAATAAATCAACATCCACATTTAGTAACCCCACGCTACAGAGGTTCCCCTTTTGTTTCTCGCCCACCAAACTTAATTATAGTTACTGGGAAATCCTGGTACAATTGTATTTGTAACCGAAAGAAAATGAGTGGGCGTGCCAGGGTAAAACGGTGCTTTTGATGGCTGACAAAAGGAAGTACCTTAGTCGCGTGGATGGCTGCTCAAGATAACAGCATGTTAAAAATATACATGCACTTGTTAGGTACGTAAGATGTTGTTTTATAGATTACTTTATATATATATATATATATATATATATATATATATATATATATATATATATATATATATATATATATATATATAGGGGCTGTGGGATTTGGAAAAAAATAAAAAATTTTGACAGATATTGCAATTTTATTTGCCATTTTAATTTTGTAGTCAAGCTTCAGCTTAATATTCTGTAATCCGTAGCAACATTTTTGTGACACCTCTTTAAAATTACCTGTTTTTGTGTGGACTCTGTTACTTTAAAAACCAAAATATTCCAATATTACCAATGTCCTGTTTTTTTTTATATATATATTAATTTGACTATTAATGCTTCTGAAGCAGCAGACGCCAGTATCCCAATTGTCCGTGCTTTCCTGTTTTTTTCATAAATTTTTTTTATTGTGGGTGTTCCACATAGTTCAATTGTGCAATTCTGATTGGGTGCTCACTCAATTGGCTAGTAAGACTATCACAAACAGACTGCAGTCATGCATTTGCCATGGGCAGGTGAAATTAAATAATACATACATATTTCATATTACAGCATCTTGCGATTTAGCTAATGGAAATGTTTCAAATTGTGATTCGATTTCGATTAATCTTATATATAAAAATGTTTTATATTTTGTTATATTTATTTCACAGAGTATTTAATGCAAAGAATTTTTAAACTATTTAAATATCATCTTTAAGCAAATACATCTACAAGATATAGGAAAATAGGTGGTGTAATCCTCAGTACAATAAATGCAGGGTTGTTATGTAATCCAGTTATGTTGTAATTTTACTATTGAGGTTCTGTGACTGTTGTATGGTTGCTGTGTGGTAAAAAGTATAAGGCTAATATCTGATTTAAATAAATAAAAATGAAGTAAATTATTAATCTGATATTTTGGGTGGTTTTTTGTGCATTTGGGCGGGTTTTGGACAGCTTTAGGGCTGGAAAAAAGTCAGCTATATCTGGCAGCACTGGCTGTTTTCTCTAAATGTGAAAGTAAATGAAGGTTTTATTCATATCTGTAAGTTTTTATTATATAGGGGGAAATCATCATCCATAGATTTGCTTGATTATATGCCACTTTTCTGGAAAAATAGATTTTACACTCTTTTTTTTCCCTGCATATTCATAAGGAAGCAGATGATTGATAGTATCTCGTCACTTTATTCTCATTTTCCCGAATGTCATCGCAGCATGAACTCATCTCCGTGTGATAGAAACCGTGATCTTTGTCATGAAACATGTTCCTGTTCCCTATAGGTTTGAATTCCTGCCTTCGTGCACCTAATACACTTTCTGATGAGTCACAGCACAGGAAAAACAACCCTGATTTACACTTTAACGCTTCCTTGTTAAGTCTCCCTTTGGATCGGGTGAAGACTGGCCACTTTACTCATTATTAGTCACTTAAAAATCCCCTGGCTTTTGTGTTGTTTTGCTTATATAGTGGCTATATTGGGCAGCCTTAAGGTATGGCATGCAGACTGAGCTGTAATAAATGATGAGTCAGGTTATTGCTGCTGTTCTGGACTTCCCAGGACTCAATGTTTTCCTCAGCTCATGTTGTCAGGCTGAAGCCAGAAGGTTTGAAAGCGATGTTAGCCTAAATATCCTGTCTGGTTGGATGTTCTTTGATGTTTAAATGAACCTGCTGTTCTCGGGTCGGTGATAAAGAATGGCTGAGATGACGAAAAGGAAAGAATCTGACTTGAGTCATTTGTTGTTGTTTTTTGCTGTAGTACTTGTTACTTTCAGTTTGATTTTGTGTGGTTGTCCAAGAGAAGAATCAATTAAATGAAAAGCATGTTAGTAGACCTTTATGAACTTCTCATCAGATTAGTTGTTGTTTTTAAATGGAATATTTTGGTTTTCTGACACTTTTAATTTTTTAGGAAATGAGCAGAAGTGGAATAAAAAAAATATTTCTAAATGAATCATTTAAAATTGATGGTGTTATTCTGATTCAGCTCGTCACACTTGCATGAAGTATATTTGCAGTTTGTTCTGTGGATTTAACTCAATAGCTTTTGAGTTTTTCGTTATTTTATTTTTTACATTATTATTACTGTTTTAGTATTTCTATGTCATTTATTTTGAAAGAAAGGTGCATTACTTTTGAGGAATATTTGGTTATATTCTAGTCATTAACATGTTATTTTATCCTGTTATTAATTTTGTTAGTACAACTGCTTTTTATTCAAAATAGTTTTGCATCAATAGTAGGGCTGCACGAATCTGGCTAAAATGAGAATGATGTTTTTTTGCTTAAATAAATCACGATTTTCTGATGATTCTGTAAAATAAAGCTTAATATGAGGCTACTATTATTGTTATTTCTCTAATAAACATTAAAACAACACAAATAATATTTGGCCTATAGGTTGCTACATTTTTAGTAGACCTGGAATGCTGGGTTTGAGTAGACTTTAAATTTGTCCTGGTTGTTAATTCACAGTTGAGTGATGACATCAGAATGCAACTATTCATAATTCTGAAGTTAAATTATTATGTTTGAGACATTCTTGTCATTTGTCATTTGCAACATTAGTAGACCATTTTTTTTACTGATAAAATGAGACATTTGTCATTATCAGCATCAACTCTTGCATTATATTGAATATTATATAGGCTAGAGTAGTTATACTGACACTTAACATTTACTTTCATGCACAACCCTTGTGTTCAGTATGAAAGAAAAACATCAAATGCTTGACGTAATCATAACTCTAAAACGGGATATGATTGTTTAAATGATGTGCGCACTTTCAATTTTCCTTTTCACTGCCGAGTGCAAATCATGTCATAGCTGCTGTTATTTTGAGTTCAGTTTGCAACAAACTGAACGTTATTTACAACTTTGTTAGCTGTTATTCACAGCCTATGCTGGTTCTGTTTACTCAAGTAGGCATCATTGGTGGGCATGCACGTGTCCTCTCGGTAGTAAACAGTGCGTCAGGTCACGTGTGATTTCGCTGCCGCGAATACGTCATAACATTATGACAGAAATGACATTTAAGGTTGAATTATACCTTATAAGTAGGCCCACACGGAATCTGCGCGCGCAGAATTCCGCAGATTTTCCGCAGAATTCCGCAGATTTTTGCAGATTTTTTATCCCATCATCAATTCTGTTTATTTAATTAAGTAAATGTGTAAATCTGAATAAATTCAGTTTTTATTCAGTAATTTATTACTTTTTATATCATATATTAAGGTTTTAGTTATGATACTCCACTGGATACTCCCAAAATAATTTTGCATAAATCCGCAGATTTTAACCAAAATTCTCAGCAGAAATAGCAAAAAACGTCCGCAGATTCCGTCTGGCCCTGCTCATAAGTAGAGTATTTGTCACTTTTAACATCATTTGGAGGTATCCTTGTTGCTGAGCTATGTATATCTAACAATGTGAAGCCCTTGTGCTTCTACCGAACTTGAAAATATAATTGACTGAATCGTAGAGATGCTGGATAAGGATCGTGTGGAGGGTCGAATCGAGATCGCGATCTCTTTTCGATTAGTCATGCAGCCCTAATAAATAGCTTAATCCTTTTTTGCTGTTGTTTTGATTGCCTTTAACAACAGACAGCAGTATAAAAATATGTTATGAGCTTTCATTTATTCATTCATTTTCCTTCAGCTTAGTGTCTTATTCAGAGGTCGCCACTGCGGAATGAACTACCAACTATTCCAGCATATGTTTTATGCAGTGGATGACCTTCCAGCCTCAACCCAGTACTAGGAAACACCCATGCACATACTCATACACTACGGCCGATTTAGTTTATTCAATTCACCTATACCGTACTGTGGGGGACTTGAAGGAAACCCACATGAACACAGGGAGAACATGGAAACTCCACACAGAAATGCCAACTGGTCCAGCTGAGACTCGAACCCGTGACCTTCTTGGTGTGAGGTGACCGTGCTAACCACTGAGCACCTGTTCCTTCTTTATGAGCCTTGTGAACCTCAAAAAAAATGCAACAATTATTATAACGCATTGTATTCGGTGATCACAGAATCGTCAAAAACGAAAGTAAAACATTGATGTTATTTCTAACATTTGTTGGTTTTTGTTTTTCAGGTTATGTTTTTCACACTATGTGCTGAACGCCCACAATGCCAGGAAATATTTAAGAACCGTGATCTTTGGAAGAGCTTTATCGGTTCCAGTGGAACCTTTAGGACTTACCGCCGTATCGTTTTACGCAAAACGCACATAGACACCAATGCAGCAATAAGAGAAGACCTTGGGGACCGGAGCATCACAGACCGCGCTTCGCTACAATGCCCGTTCAAGCTCCACAATGGACAGAGTTTCTGTTGTGTCCCATCTGCACGCAAACCTTCGAGGAAAACCACCGCAAACCCATCAGCCTGGGCTGCGGACACACTGTCTGCAAAATGTGCCTGAACAAACTCCACCGCAAGGCCTGTCCGTTCGACCAGACCACCATCAGCACAGACATCGAGCAACTGCCTGTCAACACTGCGCTGCTGCAGCTCGTCAGCGGACAGGTGAGGCCAAAAGACCCTTATTATACTTACGACAGCTCTGATTTACTCTTCTTTAATACTTGTTCGCTTTAATGCCGGTCACACCAAACATGAAATTAAGAATTTGCAAGAGTAAATTGCAAACAAAGACAATGCAAATATGCGAATAGTACTGAATTATTATTGTGCAAATGACGGAACATATACAACACACCTGCCGTGAGTGCTCAATCATGTCTACCGCTTAAGTTTGAATAATTAAACTCAAGCAAAACATTTGCAAGATGTTTGCAAAAACATTCTATGAGTAAACTAGAACAAGTGTCTGGTGGGAACTCAGTATTAGGGGCAAAGAGAAGTTGTAAATACCTGAGTAACAGAACAATAGCTGCATTTCTGCTACCCTTTAAATTGCGAATTTGCCTTACGCAAAATTGAAGAAACGCCTATGTATCACACTAAACAAATCTCACTTGCTTAAGCTTCTTTTCTTATAATTTGAAAACAATATTTAATGCTCCAATGGGAATCATGTTTTTGTATTTCTAGATCACCCGACATATATAGAAGTCATATAATTATTAACGTAGATCAATGTGTTTGGATATGAGCTTAGACGAAGTTCTGTATTAAGCTAATAAAAGAAAATCATTTTCGATTCTAGACGAGCAATTTCCTCAATTTATAAAGACCTTGAAACAGAATGATGCACTATATCCCCCAGAAAACAGCATATGTCACCATTCACAAGTATATACTTCTGCGTTGAGTGATCGGCTTGACCCATGGCGCCTGCCATTCACGTACGTGTGTATTTAAACTTCTGTGCGCTGTCTGTGTTGCTCTGCAATAACGTTTCCGAAACGCTAGATGGAAGTAGGTTATGTTATGCTCCTCTGTGATGTTTCTTTGCATGTGTTTTGTATTTTATGAACGCTACCTTAATGTACAAGTAGCTATTAATATTTTGGTAATAGCAATAAAAGCAATGACTGGAGTTATAATTTCATTTGAAATTACATACAATAAGAAAGCAGTTGTTTAAAATTTTTATAAATATTTAACAATTTAACTGTTTTTTTTTTTTTTACTTTATTGATGCCCCCTTAATAAACAGAATTATTTTCTTTAAAAAAAAAAACATGGAGAAAAAAAAACTTTGGACCGGTAGCGTAAACTTTACCTGTGAAAATTAAACTTCTGCACCTTAAAAGTGTGGCCCCAAAACTTACGAATTTGCATGAATAATTTTTGCATTAATATTTTTGCTCTTGATTAAAATGTTTTAAATTTTGCCTACAAAAATGTGCACAAATGATAACTGTGAGGGGAAATTCATCGCAAAACTCCTGGTTGAAATGACCAGATTTTGCGTGAGGAAATTCACCAATCAACAGTAAACACGACCACACCATTATGCAAAGCTCGACATTAAAACCCAACAATTAATGAATTTGCATACATAACATTAACATAAACATAAAGGAAATGTGCAAGGGAAACTTTATGCAAAACACCCAATCATGCTGATTTACTAACTCACGCCTGCAAACATATGTAGAACAGAGTAATGCACCTTTACGTGCACTGCTGCTACGTGCAAGCTCAGTCAACTTGGTTCACTCTGTACTGGACGTGTTTATTTTTATCGACTTTGTTTTCCTTGTAGAGATAAAGTCAAAGCTCCCACCCTCGCCTAAATCTAAACTGTTGAACAGAGAGGACGAGGAAGTAAAACTGCAGTGGTTCCTTGTCAGTCTAACAATGATCCTTTTTTCTTTCCAAATCACCTTGATAACAATCAAAACATGAGGCAGAGCACCAAATATCCAGACTGCACTTCTCATGCACACAGTATATCACTTGTACACTAGGCAAAGTGCATTTATCAATGTTTACCACATCATTTATGAATCAAACGGACGAGCTGAACATCTCAAGTTCAACATGGATAGGAGGAGCTCAGGTTTCTAAAGAACAGCTTGCGGACGTTCCAGTCTGGTTGGATTTCAGCCCTGATGTGACATACCGAAGCGTGTGATTGCATGACAGGAGGCAGTAAAACACATCGCTTTCTCGCACATTTACAGCCAACAGAGAACCAGGAAGTTGAATCAACGTCTGCTAGCCATTCCCAGCGCTGTCTGTGAAAGTACTTCTCCATTCTGCTCGCTTTATGATGAGTATGACTGTCGCAACTGTTTCATAATCATCTGGCCGGGATTATTTTAGATTTCCACAGTCATCGTTGAGCATCGCATTCAAATAAGGAAATTTGAGCAAACACTAAAATGTCACTTTCACACTTGCATAACTGTAGATATTTTGAGCCTTTGTATGATGTAGATGAGACGCTGCAAATTCGAAATTAGCAACTTGTTTAAAACAAACTTAAACTGGAAATGTCTACATTGAAATGAGGAATTGCCAGAGATTTTTATATTTATACTTGAGGTTAGATGGGTTCTAAAAATGGCAGTGTTGTTTGATAGGCTTACATGATAACTCTTTAAGCTTTTAAGATCTATTTTGGTCATTAATTAGCATTTTCTGGCCCCATAATTGTCTACTTTTGAAAACCAGGTTGAATTGGACGTGTTTAACGCCATACCATTTAGGGATGCTCCGTTTGATTGGCCAGAGATAGGCTGATAATCCCATTTCATGACTTGATCGGTACTTGTCAATCTGGCCAATTTTATGAACCAGTAGCAATTCTTTGTTTACGCTCTTTGACTTTTGGTAAGTTACGGCTCTCTCCCTTTGTTCAGCTGCACGGCAATATGAAGTTACTTTAAGCAGCCTGGGGTTACAATATTCTGCCTTTGTTTTACTGTCATACTATCATAAATAGGCTAGCAATCTGCTAAATATAAAGCACTGCAAACAAGCAAAGGCTATAAATTGTGAGCGAAAATATCTTTGCATGATCGCACATAAAATCAGTAGAGTTCGCAGTTACAACCGTTTCCTACCTTTTCTAGTTACTCTGTAAACTCCACTGCAATTAATGTCGACAGAGATGTTTAATCCACAAGAATACTGATCATTATTCCAACCTGCTGTGTTCATATCGCTCCTGTGGTTCTTTAGGCTAGACTGGATTATTTTTGTGAATTTTTTTTTGTGTTTTTATTTTTTAATGAATTGTGAGTCGATTTATTGACATAAATAGAACCGTTGCTTTGTTACTGAATAAATGTCTTAAGACAGTGCCTTACCACCACTTACTGGCGGTTTTAGCTAATACATGGATAACTTAATTTTTGCTGTAGTTGTGTATTTATATTTTTATTTGAAACATTATTCATTAAAAAAAATAATTCTTAAAGGAATTCAACTGAATTTTTTATATAAATTGCAAATATTGTGACTTAATCGGACAAGTGACTGCAGTTTAAGAGGAAGAGAGAATGCAAAAAGACAGAGAAGTAAGCCACTCTAAGAAAAAGTTTAGGAATCGCTGATATACTGTCTAGTAACTACGTCATACCTATGATATCGAAAATTAACTCAAAATCAATGCAACAGTAGTGTAATATATTACAATACAAAGACAAAAATATCGTAATGCTGATAAATTTACAGAAAATTACACAAACAAATTGTATATTATCTATTACATTTTGTTTGTAATTTACAAATGCAACTGAAGCACAGGATAGCAATAAGTAAATGGCTGTAAGTAACTGCTAATCATCCTAAATAAATAGCATAATTACTAGACACTACAGGTGTTGCTGTTTTTTTGTAATTGTTGTGCAGCAATATTGATCATGTGGATGTTATTGCTTTTTGTTTTGGCATAACTTTTCACTTTTTGGATACAATACTTAAGCAGAGGACAGTAAATTCAAAATAAGGGTCAACGGTCAAGTTTGAGCTCAATATTTTTTTATTATTGACCTATCTAGAACTAATTTGTCTGGGCAACAACAAAAATCTTTGAAGTAATTTTGATTAATTCAACACTAGCGAGTTAAGGTCTTTTGCCTTTGTAGGGCATCCTTGGTGCAAATCGGGTGAGTGATACGTCCAACTGTATGGCTTCTCCCGGAAGCTGTCCAGAGCTGCGTCATAGAACTGCTATCAAGAGTTGGAGATGAGCAAATATTTTAATGGCCTTGTCTGTATTTAGGTCTTTTTACATACAAGAACAGAAAGTTCTGTGTTTTCAAATTAATCCTACACTACAAACTTGTATAAATTGCTTTGTTAGTCTTTTTTAAATTTTTATTATTATTAATTATTTTATTTTTATTTTTTACATATTTTATCTTTTATTTTCTGTAAATCTGCATCTGACCATCACAAGTCCACACTAAATGTTTATAGGAAACATATTTAAGGGATTATATGCAACATCCTTCATTTATATTCTTAGGTAAGGAAAGATCTCCACTTAAGTATCATACTTTGAGGGACATGTGCTTTATGTATTGTAAAACTTGAAGCATCAGAATCATTACTTGGTATCGGCCGATCACCATCACAAGGAATTGGTACTTGGTATCAGCTGCAAAAATCCTGATCGGAGCATCCCTAGCTCAAATCTAATTAAATTGTTCAAATAGGAAATAAATTACTGGACCAAATACTACTTAAAATCCCCTTAAATCTCAATGAATTGACTAATAAATGTAAAGAATTCAGTTTAATTTCACTCATTACCATTTTTAAAGTCAAAACATAGACATTCATTATTTTTAACTTAAGTAAACTTTCGAAGTAATTTTTTTTTGTCATTAATGATTACATGAATTAATTTCTTTTTGTCAAATAAGTTTTTTTATTTGGTCATTGAAAAACTTACAATGATCACAGATTCCAGCATTTCGTTACAATACATTGCTTTGGGGAGAAGAATTCCCCATATGAATTAATTTCTTAATACATTATATTGTATGTACATTATTTCATCAGAATGTGGGATTGTCTTGATAAATAAAATTTTGAAATCGGATAATTCGGTAAAACACAGTTACATAGCAAAATATGCAATTACTCTGCTTTTCTCTATTTATACCATGTATTGTTATGAACGCTCATTTTTTTGAGCGTTTGCAATTTTCTTCATAAATGTAACCTTTTTTTGTTGAAAAATATAATTATTCTGTAAAATAATAAAACATAACTGTTTAAAATTGTATAACAAAAACAGTTACTTTTGCAGTTGCTTTAAGTAACTACTCACTTTGTAACTCGATACATCCTACACTGGTTGCTAAGCTTAGCCATGTACCAGCTCTTTGAGAGTTCAGAACAGTTCAAAATCATGGTTGAAACAGTGGTTCCTCTCAGTTTGCTTGATGGTGAGTCACATGTTGTTCTGCACGAATGGCTCAGCGTGATGCAGTCTGTGGGTGTGACTGTTTTGCATTTAGAGGAATGCTGACAGACCCATCAAAAGCTGTCCAGTTATGTGACGAATGTCTATGTCTTTAATGTGCTAAAAGACACATGTTGTGTTTCTGTTCTTCTTCTCTGCTCCAGGTACCCAAAGCTCCTCCCGTGACGTTACTGACAGCTGCAGAGGACGTCAAACACTATGAGGAGTCACGCACGTGTGTGGAGGATCTGGCGCTCTATCTCAAACCCCTCAGCAACACCAGAGGTCACTGCTCCTTTATAGATTTGTCTATTTGTTTTTGTATTGTTTGTTTTGATGAACTGTATATGTATTTTTATTGTTTTAAAATTCAACATGAAATCAAAAATTACAAGGTTTATTTTGCGCACATTGTTAGTTTTAAAGTGATCAATTAATCCACGAATCTACTGATAAAAAATACAAATGAATGGCAGACCTTCTATGATGTCAGTTTAATGGCGTTAACCGGTAGTTTGGAAGTAAAGGATCAGAGGAGCGCAAAAATTAAATGAGACCCCTACAAAATATTACATTTAAATTTGAAAGGAGTGACTTCAGATTCACTTGGACTTTAACTTACACCTTGTGGTTTTTAAGTGATTCATCCTAAGCACATTCATATATCATTAAGTCTATTAGGATGTCAATTGAAATGCAAGGCAAAAAGAAGCAGAACCAATTTAATTCATTATTATTATTATTATTACCACTACTACTTTTATTATTATTATTATGCTACGTTTAGTTTGTTTTGTAATATTTTTATGATATCTGCATTTTGTATTCCTATTTACATGCACTTTTTAATGTTTATTTATGGTACATATCTGTTTCTGCCATTTATGTGGACATATACAGTTGAAGCCAGAATTATTTTAGCCTCCCTTTCAATTTTCTTTTCTTTTTAAAATATTTTCTAAATTATGTTTAACAGAGCAAGGACATTTTCACAGTGTGTCTGATAATATTTTTTCGTCTGGAGAAAGTCTTACTTGTTTTATTTCAGCTAGAATAAAAGCAGTTTTTAATTTTTTTAAAACACTATTTTAAGGACAGAATTATTAGCCCCTTTAGGCTATATTTTTTTTTTCGATTTTTCTACAGAAAAAACAATCGTTATACAATTACTTGCCTAATTACCCTAACCTGTCTAGTTTACTGAGTTAACCTAGTTAAGCCTTTAATTGTCACTTTAAGCGGTAAAGTGTCTTGAAAAATGTCTAGACAAATATTATTTACTGTCATCATGGCAAAGATAAAATAAATCAGTCATTAGAAATGAGTTATTAAAACTAATATGTTTAGAAATGTGTTGCAAAAAAAATCTTCTCTCCATTAAACAGAAAATAGAGACAAAAAATAAACAGGAGGGCTAATAATTCTGACTTCAACTTATATGATTCTGGCATGTATGTGGACATATAGATTTCTGACATATATGGGACATATATGTTTCTGCCATAGATGTGGACATGTGTTTTGCACATGGGACATTTATTTTTCTGACAAATAGAACATATGTGTTTTACATATATGGAACATACATGTTTCTGACATATATGTGGACATATGTTTCTGAAATATAAGGGTCATATATGGTTCTGACATGTATGGGACATGTATGTTTATGGCATACATGTGGACGTATATCTCTGAAATATTTGGGACATTTATTTGTTATACACAAGGATTGTATACCTTTCTGGCATATATGTGGAAATAGATGTTTTTGACATATATAGGACATACATTATGTGTTTTATACATAAATGTGCCATGTATGTTTCTTGCATATTTGTGGACATATATGTTTCTGACATATATGGGACATATACGTTTCTGGGATATATGTAGACAATTTTTTGACATACGGGACATAAATGTGGTTGCTATACATGTAGGGGACATGTATGTTCATGACATATGAGACCTATATGTTTCTGACATATATGTAGACCTATATTTCTTACATATATGAGACATGTATGTTTCTGACAAATATGGGACATAGATGTGCTATACATTTAGGGGTAAATAAATGTTTTTGGTGTCTATGAGACACATGCGCTTTACATATATGCACATATGTTTCTGACATGTATGGGAAGTGTGTGTGTCTCGCATATTTTTTTGACCTATATATTTTGGCACATATATGTTGCTGACATGGGACCTATATGTTTCTGGCATATGTATGGACAAAGACGTGTTTTATGTATTTATTATTTTTTAATTGTTGTTATTATGTTTGGATACTTAAAAATTCACTGTTTTATATATGCTTTGTTTTTACATTTAAAACATTAATAATAATTCATTGTAAACATTCATTGCAAAGCAAAAATTATTTAAAAAAATGCTTTTTAGAAATGAATTTGTTTATTTTCATTTAATTTAGAAACCTAAAAGGTAATCCAGTGTAGGCACAATCTTTCCTCATAAGTTTTGTTTTTAATATATATTTTTTTGTGCTATCTATTCATATTACTTAGTTTTTGCAATTACTAAAATTGTGTGCATCCTTAACCATTCACCATGCTAGTCATCCTTCACATCATTCAGCAATGAGTGAAAGACTCTGTTGACTCTTGTTTATGTGTGTGCAGGTGCAGGTCTGAATGGCGCAGCTCAGAGTGTCCTCAGCAGACCCATGCAGAGGAAGCTGGTGACGCTGGTGCACTGCCAGCTGGTGGAAGAGGAGGGCCGCATCCGGGCCATGAGGGCAGCCCGTTCCCTGGGCGAACGCACTGTCACAGAGCTCATTCTCCAGCATCAGAACCCCCAGCAGCTCTCCTCCAACCTATGGGCCGCCGTCAGAGCCAGAGGCTGCCAGTTTCTTGGCCCTGGTAAAATTTTACCACCTGACCCTTTTACCAAAATGTAAAATAGTTCTATATTTTTACCAGGCTGTGTATATGGAGTTTTAACTTGAAATACTCCTCAGATGTTTGTATTTAATCCATCTTTTTCCCCTCATGACTGGTAGAGTTGCCAAAAATATCAACTTGAAATATCAACCAATCTGTACAGACATTTTAAAAACGTCAATTTTCTTCTAACATTTAAACACGTTCTTAAAAAATGCTGATTTCCCCCCATTACTTAAAAATGCATGGAGTCGAATGCTAAATTGTGCTAAAAATGCTAAAGAAAAACATTTTCTTAAGAACCTTGCTGTCATTTAAAGATTTAACAAGACTTTTAAAATAATAATAATAATCATCATCATAATATCAGTTGAATCATTTTATAAAATGACAGTGAAAGTAAACTCATAATGATTGTTAAAAAGGGCGCTTTTTCCAAGATGATGTATTTCTATATTCTTTTGTACTCTTTATAAACTTACATTAGGAGGTTTATTGATTTTCATTTTGAGCTATATCAGCTAACATAACTTTCTTGTGCTTAGCTGGTGGGTTACATTTTATTGCTTTTATTTGAGCTTTGCACTGAGCGAGTTTTTTCACATGGTGTTAATATTCACAGTACCTAGTAACAAATGTCTTTTGAGTCGTTAAAAAAGCCCTGAAACAACAACAATAAATTTAAGACAAGAAGCTTACTCGACCAGACTAGACAAGATTGGGTTCATAAGAACGAGATAAGATTTTTATACTTTTTTTAGGAATCCGCAATGATTAAATATATGAATGGAAAATAGTCTTTTGTTTAACTAAAAATATCACAAAAGACAAAACAATTTACAGGGTTCATACTGTCATGAATAACCTGGAAAAGTCATGGAATTTTGACATGGCATTTTCAAGGCCTGCAAAAGTTTTGGAAAAACTGAAAAACCCACCAAGTTTTGGAAAAGTAATGGAAATTAGTTTAACAAGTATCTAAATGCTTAAATATAGGTTAGTTGTCTTTACTTCTTTTCTATCCATGGTCAAACACATGCTGTCACATTATTAGTGCTGTGTAAACATTGTCTAAATAAATTTTACATAGATATAAAGATTAATTTAAAGAGCCCATATTATACATGAAATAGGGTCATATTTTGGTTGTAAGGGTCTCCAACAACAGTCTAATATGCATGCAAGGTCAAAAAACACTTTCATGGTCTTATAATCTGCATTTATTTTTACCTAATTATCCAAGCGACTCCCATATGAATCGTCCAGTGATTCATTTGTTCCCAAATCCCTCCTTAACACGAAGCTAATCTGCGCTGATTGGACCAATGACAGTCTGTTGCGATTGGTCGACACTGACTGCCTTATGCGACAGACAGAGTGAAATGCCCATCAGCTAATCAATAATATAGAAGTAGTCACAGTGCATACACGCTCGATAATGTAAGGCGTGGAGTTTAGCTGCCAGTGGTTGAATGTAAATACTACTAGGCAAAGAATTATAGTCCCACTGGCAAAGATAGTCCCAATTATATTGCCCACTGGCAAAGAATTATAGTATTCTTTGTAGCATGTATTTTCCAGAAGTTTCCAATAGTTTCCAACTGCTCAAGGCTGGGCTTACGCTGAAGTTTCATCTTTGGATAGAGACTATCCATCTGCAGTGTGACTTCAATCGACTGGTGTGTGTTGTGTGTGTTGTGTGTGTTGTGTGTGTTGTGTGTGTTGTGTGTGTGTTGTGTGTGTGTTGTGTGTGTTGTGTGTGTGTGTGTTGTGTGTTGTGTGTTGTGTGTTGTGTGCGTGTGCGCGTGTGTGTGTGTGTGTGTGTGTTGTGTGTGTGTGTGTGTGTGTGTGGCTTATTCCGTGTTAGAGGGCGGGGCAGCAGGTTTCAAATCTCCCGGGTTTGCGCGAGCGTGTGAATAGCCTTCTTGTCACCTCATGGCGAAACACCTAATGACTTGTTATTAAGACGACTAGTTTGAAGCACTAGGAGTCGACTCTTTTATAGCTGATTCAACAGTTTTAAACACTGTACACTTACAGATTTAAGCCTTAGCTGGATATTTCACTTCACTTAGAGCTGTGTTACACACTACATGGAAGGGCATTTTCAAAAACCCATAATATGGGCTCTTTAAACTAAATAGATTGTTGCATATTTTATGATATGCTGTAATAAATTTGAACATGCATTGTTTTTATTTTTATTTACCATCTATACTTAGACATTACATGAAACATAAGTTCATGAAAATTTGCTTGAAAGTCCTGGAAAAGTCATTGAAATTTAGTAGTATAACCTTTTGGTATTACATTGGTACTTGATGCATGGTATTACAAGCCTTTGAGTTGATATAAAAGCAAACGCCTGTGTGTCTGCTTGGTGCTTGTGTGTGTGTAAGTGCATGAGAGAGAAGTTGAGAGAGAGAGAGATTTGTCTGTGTGTGTGTGCTTGGTGCTGTGTGTGTTGACAGCTTGGCTGTCTGGACTGTATAGCTGGGGGATTTTCGGTTTTGTTCTCCCCCGCTCTTTAGCGGGATCGGGCGCGGCAGGCAGAAAACGGGGCGGGTCGGGCAGCGGGACAATAAATTCTTAATTTAAGCGGGAGTGGTCGGGTTCGGGCTAAAACCTGGCGGGTGCGGGCGGGAGCGGGATTCAAAATTTAGTCCCGCGCAGATCTCTACCCTGAATGATGCTGTCTTGGCAGGTGTCCATGTGCTGTCGTGTTCTTTTTATTCTGTAGAGTGCAACATTTCTCCAAGTTCTTCCCTGCTTGCTGCCATGTTTTTTGTGTGTTTCTATTGTAAAGCATGGAGAACTACAGAAGCACACAGGGGAGTGTCGCATGTGTTTCATTCAAACAAATTGATATAAACTTTACATTCATTTTGATTAATAAATTCAATTTATCGACCATCCTTACATGATGTTCAGCGGTGAAAAGTGGCAAAACGACAGCCAATCACAGTCATATCTGTTGAGCAGGTGAACACATTGACCAATCAGAGTTTAAGAAGCTCAAACATTAGTGGGAAATTAACTTTTTTAGCATTTCAGTACCGATTGGTACCAAAGTAGTTACTTTTGATAACCCCTGACATCCGATTTTGGGAAAAAATCACTTCAAATAATAAGGTTGCGCTACAGATAGACATGGGCCGTTATAAGTTTCTGACGGTATGATAACCGTGACGGTTTCACAATATCATAGTATTTTGATTACTGCTCTAAAATGAGTTCTTTTTAAATGTCTGGATAAAAAACAATAATTTTTTCCCCCTTTGAAAACTTTTATTTTATTTTTTGAAAGGTTTATGATATTTTGGAGCAGTGAACATGACTGGCTCAATTTTTACAGTTTAATAATCCTGTAAAAGTAAATAATAAATCTTACACTTACTTTAGAAACAGTATTACAGAAAGTTTTGGTCGGTTTTAAAACCTTGACTTTTCCGAACCGCGGTATACTTTGAAAACGGTTATCATCCCATCCCCAGCTATAGATAATCCTAATATATAAAGAGAACTGATCGAAAGCTACATTTGACCTTGTGCTTTATTTTTATCCCAAAAAAGAAAGGAACAACGTTATGCTTGGTATTTTGACGTGTCATTAGTATGACAGCCATCTGTGGCCAAAGCTCTCTTGAGTTCACTGTGTTTTTCCTCCAGATTATTTTCTCGTTATATTCCCTACAGTACGGTAATATTAAATATGCCATATAGTCTGTTGTGTTGCATAAATGCTCGCCTCAGTTTTTGGGGTTATTCATGATACGCTGATAGTAAAATCGTAATTCTAAATAGTTTTTACCTCAATATTGGATGGATGAACTGGGAAGAGAAGATTGACACTTCACTGATTGTTTATAGTTCAATGGAATTTACTCCCATTATTCACACAAAGAATCATGCGACGAGCTTTTTCTGCCCTTCTTCCTTGTTCTGATGTGCAAAACATTCCACTGTCATCTTTACAGAAAACATGCCCTGTTTAAAAGTCGCTCATCTGATTATCATGTGCATAATAAATGCATGTTTTGAATTCCACCAATGAGGAGCATGACACTTAATATACCTCATATACTATACTTAATAAGGAGTGAGAGTACACACACACACACACACTTATAAGCCCATAATTCCTAACCATTTGGCCACAACTGCCTCTGTATTGAGATAATGTACTGTATAATGTCCCCTGATTGGGATTATAAAAAAGTGAGTGGGTGAAGTTTATTATCATACACTGCAAACATCATAAACACTCCTCCACACAACATTTTAGAGGGCACATAATAGGTGTGTGAAATGAATTGTTGGTGCTAACTAAGATTGCTTCTGCCCAACAGCCATGCAGGAAGAAGCATTAAAGCTGGTTCTGCTCGCTCTGGAGGATGGTTCGGCCCTTTCAAGGAAAGTTCTGGTCCTGTTTGTGGTCCAGAGATTGGAACCACGCTTTCCTCAGGCCTCCAAAACCAGCATAGGACACGTGGTGCAGCTCCTCTACAGGGCCTCCTGCTTTAAGGTTTCCTTTACTATATTGATGTTTCTTATTACTTTTCATGGTTTGATATATATATGTGTGTGTGTGTGTGTGTGTGTGTGTGTGTGTGTGTGTGTGTGTGTGTGTGTGTGTGTGTGTGTGTGTGTGTGTGTGTGTGTGTGTGTGTGTGTATGTGTGTGTGTGTGTGTGTGTGTGTGTGTGTGTGTGTGTGTGTGTGTGTTTGAGTGAGTGTGTTTTTTTTAAATCTATTTGTATAATTTTAGCTAATTATATTTAGAAAGTCTGTAATAATAAAGATACTTATAAGAAATTATTTATTTATAAAACACAAAATACTAGCTTCACTTAACTATAATGCTGTGTTCACACCAGATGCGGAATGCATTGCGCTATTCGCGCGTAAATAGCCGCATGAACATTTGAGTTTACTCGCTTCATTTGTGTGTCAAAACCGCTTCATTCGCGTGTCAAATTCGCTTCAGAACAGACGCGTATTTGCGTGATGGGCAGGGCTTCTGTCTGCTCGGTGACTGTAGCTTCGTTGCTAAATGGCTAACATGGGTTTTATGAAGAAAATAACCGTTTTTATGTTTAGGGTCATTTCTATATCCTCTGTTAGTCCACTATATCCTTTCAGAGCTGAACCTGGATGACGGAGGCTTTCAGCGGTGCTTTTGACTGAGCCAAGCTCAGTTTGATGAACTTTTTGTCGGTGTCGGCTGGAGGTTTTCTCCCGGGATACTGACAACAGGGGATACGTCACAATCACGCCCCCACAAGAGCAAGCTCCTGATAGGTTAACGCTGCGCGAATGTCCACTGAAGTTCAGATTTTTGAACTCAAGCGATTTGCGCGTTAAGCGTGTCAAACACGTAAAACGCTCAATTCGTGCCATTCGCACCGCGCCAGTCATGCGTATCGCGCCGCAGGATGTCTATTCGCGCGTTTGCATTGACTTAACATGTAAATCACTCGCGCTTGACACGCGTTCCGCGTCTGGTGTGAATGCAGCATAATATTAGCTGCACTTTTTTTTTTCCAGCTTTTTATTTTTTTTTATTTACAAGCTTTCTTACCTGTCAAATTGTTACATTTATTGTTTATATTAGGAATATTAGGAATTTAATAACAAGTACATGTATTTTTAATAATGAAATATTATTAATTCTAAAAAGTAATAATTGATATTAATGACATTATATTAAATTTGTTTTATTTTTGTAATTTTATTAAAAGTAATTTAAATGAAAATATAAATAAAATTAGGCCTGTATAAAATTGCCATTAGCTATTAAACAGTTACAGTAAACACTTACAGTTAAATATATATTGATGTTAACACATATGTTCAACTATAAAATGAAATGTAAACCATTTTGTTTATTAATTTTTTTTGTTCGTTTTAACTTCAGGTGACCAAGCGTGATGAGGACTCCTCCTTGATGCAGCTGAAGGAAGAGTTTCGCACATATGAGGCTCTTCGTAGAGAACACGACTCTCAGATCGTCCAGATCGCAATGGAGGGCGGCCTGCGCATTGCCCCAGACCAGTGGTCTTCTCTCCTGTATGGCGACCAGTCCCACAAGTCCCACATGCAGTCTATTATTGACAAGGTACAACAGGATGAACAAAAATGGATTTTATGTAGAGCTGTGGCAAAAAATCATTAGATTTTGTGAATTTTTATTTTTAATTTTTTCCAAAATGCATCACTATTCTGCCTCAAATCGATTCTGAGCTTAGTTTTTAACAGCAGATGGTGCTCTGGGCTAGTCTAGAAGTTAGCCATAACTGTTTATATTATTACAACAATTTATATACTGTACAACAAATATGACTGTTTTTACATTACTGTGAGCGGTAGGTTTGGGGTTGGGCTGGGGTAGATTTTAATAAAATATAATTAATGGCTAAGTTCAAAATAATATAAGTAATTGTCTTTATAATTACTTTTTGTACATTTACTGTGAGGGGAAGGTTTGTGGTTGGTTACATGAGTAATATAATGGGTAATTTAATAAATATTTTAAATAATTGTCATTAAACTCAAATCTGCTTTCCCACAATGGCTCACACTGAGCCAGAAAAAGACACGCACAGCTCTTTTCATAAATCACAATTTATTAGTGTTTTTAAACAAATGTTTATTAACTTATTTAACCAGGAATGTCCCATTGAGATACAATATCTATATCTCTTCTACCAGGGAGTCCAGGTTAAGACAGACAGCATAGAATAGAGTTACAAAAAATATATATATATATATATAACACGCACACAAAAACAGTATAAACCATAATCAATTGTTAAAACGTCTTTAAACTATTTTTAAATATAGCTATGGATGGTACGGATTTCATATGTAATATATGTTGAAGCTCACTCCATACGTATGGAGTATACTTGGAAAATGCAGATCGACCTACCTCTGTGTTAAAAAATGGCATCTTAAGTAAGAGTATACAATATCTGCTGATCTGGTATTGTAAGTATTCAAACAGTACTCCAACAAACTAGATAAATACTGTGGTAATTTACTAAGCTTATAAATGGAAACTACAATATGTTGTTTTCTCCTTAACTGTAATGAGCTCTATTCTGTCATTTTATATAAACTACAGAGATGTGTGCGTGCGCTTGAACCAGGGACACTATGATATACAAGATCCAATTTTTTAAAAAACATTCAGAGGTGCTTGCATATAAAGTTTATCACCGTAATTCAATACTGATAGACGTGTAATCTCAACTAAACATTGTTGAAAATAAAAAACCTGATAATGGTCTAAGATTTTTTTTAAAAGGCTATCAATATAAAAAAAAAAACTGTAAGACAACTTCATCAAGCCCGACACCTAAATATTTATAAGATGCATATTAAATAACTTTTATTTTATTTTGCGTCAGGTTTTACTAATTAAATGCATGTTCTTACCTATATTTGAGAATTAGAATATTAGATATTTCACAATAAAATTAGGACATTTATCGATATTTACAGAAAAGGAAAAAAATATGTAAATGCTTAAATCGTCTGGGCTGTGATGTGTTGTGATAACTTGCACCTCGCCATGAAAACTTTAAAGCGGTCACATTAAAAAACTCAAGAGGGTCAGTGTTTAAAATGACATGTGAAAGGCGTAAGTGTTGGTAAATATTTTTTGTTGTTGTTTACACTTTTCTTCAAATGTTATGTGGATGAAATTGGGTTAAATTCTCGTTGTTGTTGGTTTTTTTTTTTTGACAAATTAGAGTCAAAAGTGGTTTACAGAGGGAGTTTTGTGAACTCTTAATTAATTATGTAGTTAAAGAAATTACTAAAAAGAAAGCAGCAAGAATAAAATACATGTCAGATTTTGTTTTTAGAATGAAATAGCAGGTATAATCAGGCAAAAATGTAACTTTATTATTAAAGTGTTACACAGATATGAATATAACTTTTAAGTTTGGTATATTTAAGTGCTGATAAAGTTATGGCTCAGTAAAAAGTATGGCTCTGTGAAGGAGGAAAAAAATCCATTATAAAACAAATTAAATTTAAATAAATTAATCAATTTTAAATAAAATATGCCAACACAAGTTGCTAAATGTGACAAACACCTGAAAGGATGTTTTGGATGTTTTTTTGGTTTTTTTTTTATTAATCTGAAAAGACACTTCGCGCAAAACCCCCAAATCGTAAAAGTTGGTGCATAAAGTCAGGTGCATAAAAACAGTGCTAAAATTTCACTTGGAGGTTTTTCAAGGCAGGTCTATAAAGAAATTATGGTGTTTGCGTTCTCCAGCACTCCTCGTAATGTAGCTAACACATTTAGTATGTAGGGAACGTCACCGTGTGCATGAAAACATGTTGATTTTTGTCCGCCTGTCGGTATGTGAAGAATGTGTTTATGAGGTTTTGTGTGTTTCAGCTTCAGACTCCAGCATCTTTCGCTCAGAGCGTGCAGGAGCTTACCATCGCCCTGCAGAGAACCGGAGATCCTGCCAATCTGAACCGCCTCAGGCCTCATTTGGAGCTGCTGGCCGACATCGACCCCAGTCCAGGTCTGTCCGTCTGCAGTCTTGAGTGTATCGGCACTGCTATACAGACAAATGGCATGTGTGAAGTTGTGTGTTTGTGCTCATTTGTGTTTGTGCTAATAGATGCCCCTGCGCCCACATGGGAGCAGTTGGCTAAAGGGTTGGAGGCGGTACGGACTGTTGTTCATGGACTGGTGGATTTCATCCAGAACCACAGCAAGAAAGGAGGGGATCAGCAGCAGGTCTGTACACAGATCGTGAAATAATCCCTGTTCAAAATTTCATTTGAAATCTGTGAAATCAAACTGCACAATTATGTATTTTGCTAGCCCATATTGTTATTGTTTAGGTGAACAATTTATCCATGCAAGTTAATACGGTGAAATAAAAAGTTTGTTTTTATAATCAAACTCTGAACATCTGCTTCCGCGTTTGGAGCGGCGGTCCTTCTCTGATAATGTCAGTTTGACAGCGTCATACTCAATATTCTTAACTACAACCCTCTTATCCAGGGTATCCACGGGATCTCAAAAGCAAAATTTTAGGCCTTAAAAAGTCTTAAGCCTACTGAAATATTGTGTTGTAGGTCTTTAATCTTTTTAAACAGATCTTCATTTTCCTTTATTCATGTAAAGCTACGCAGTCTGGCCATTAACAATGTATATTATCATACAACAATGTACGCTCATCCAATCACCAACAATCCCAATCTCAATAAAAAATGTTATTTAAAAATAGCATTTTAACTTTATTTACTATAAAGTTTTAATTACTTTCCTCACAGTAACATTTGTTTAACAATTCTCCATTTATTTACTGCCGAGGACTGACCTGACCTATATTTTTATTATTACATTATTATTATTGAATTGTATTAAATTCTAATCATTTTTTGATAAGGCAAGTGAAATTTTTTCATACTGGTATATTTGAATAATCCTTAGCATTTAGCCCTGTATAAGTCTAAAATTTCATTCATAATGGTCTTAAAAAGTCTTAAATTTAACTTAGTGAAACCTGCAGAAACCCTGTTACCGTTAGTTTGCTATGAGGGAATGATCAGCAAAAAGAAAGCCCCGCCCCCTACTCAATATTCAGTTTCAGTTGGAAGTATATGCGTATGTTATTTTGAGTTTGATTTTTCAATTTCTGTACTTGAATACTGTTAGACTGTAGAAAACCTTAAAGCACTGTTTGTTTCACTTTTATTTTTGCTCTGTTGTATTTATACATGTTCATAATTTATTATAATTTATCCAAACGCTCTGCATCAAAAAAGGCTTCATCATCCCAGTCAATCTAAATGAATAATTCTTTTCAAATAGAGCTATTCAAATCATCTGGTGAAATTCTATTCATATCACAGAAAAACAATATATTGCAATGTCTAATTTATATATATATATAAATATAAGTAGTATATAAGTAATAAGTAGTAGTAGTAGTATTGCATTGGTTTATTCATTGTAATTTATTGAAGCGTTAGCTCAGTAACCAGTACATAAACATGTATCTGCACATACTGAATATATACAGTTGACGTCAAAAAAGAAATTGTGCCCTCTTGTGAATTGTTTTTCTTTTTTAAATACTTTACCAAATGATGTTTAACAGAGCAAGAAATTATTCATAGTATTTCCTTTTTTTATTTTTTCTTCCGGAGAAAGCCTTATTTGTTAGATTTTTGCTCGAATAAAAGCAGTTTTTCCTTTTTTTTTTTTTTTTTTTTTTTTTTTTTACATTTTAAGGTCAATATTATTATAAGCAGTATTTTTTCAATTGTCTATAGAACAAACCATCATTATACAATGATTTGCTTATTGCCTAGTAAACCTAATTAACCTAGTTAGCCATTGCATGTCACTTTAGGCTGAATACTAGTGTCTTAAAATATCAAGTAAAATATGATTTACTGTCATCATGGCAAAGATAAAAGAAATCAGTTTTTAAATCAGAAATTATTTATTAAAATTGAGGAAAAGTATACAGAAGGGCTAATAATTTAGGAGGGCTAATAATTCTGACTTCAACTGTAAGTAATCCTCTCTGACCTCTTGACTCTCGCTCCACAGCCTCCTCAGCACAGCAAATACAAGACCTACATGTGCCGTGACATGAAGCAGAAGGGTGGCTGTCCCCGTGGAGCGAGCTGCACCTTTGCTCACTCTCAGGACGAGCTAGAAAAGTGAGCACCACATTAAACACATTCAGTACTGCAGAATCAGTGTTTGCATCAGCTTCACCTTCTCTTGTGTACCGACAGATACCGTAAGATGAACAAGCGTGTGGGGATGCGCCGTCAGCTCAGTCAGTCTCTTACCCAGCTGAATGAGCTGGATCTGGGACTGTTATCTGACGACGGGCCGCCCATGGAGGGTCTGCCACGCAAATCCTCCTCTATCACCAACGGGATACTGGCAGCGGGACCTGGATCGGCTCTGGCTCATCTGGTTTCCCGAGGCTCGGACCCATCTTATGAGCCCACACACAAACCTACCAAGATGGATTCTGGGAGCCTTAGTGCACCTGGCTCACCTCCAGACTCGTGAGTTTGTTCGCTGGCACCAGGAACAAGAATCTCATGTAGGACTGACGTAGAAACATGTAACATTTATGTCAAATATATATTTAATTGTTTAATAAGTTATTAGTTAAAAATTTTAATAGTTTTTTGTTTAATTAATTTCATTTAATCAATTAATAATTAATAAAAAATATTAGGGTATGTAAAATTATTTTATAATGTTTTATAGCAATATTTTTTAAATCTAATTATTAATTTTAATCAAATTATTAATTAAAATAGTATTAATTTTAAAGCATTAATTAATATTAATTTCCCCATTTTATTTTTATTTGTATTAACTTTAATTAAAATTGATGTTTAATTAAATTTTGTTAATATTATAAAAATTATAATAAAATTCAAAAAAGTGTAAAATATAAAATCTAATTTTTTAATTACTTTTTGATTGTCATTAAATATTTTTTATTTAATTTTAAATAAATAAATCGTTTAAAATACGAATTGATTTATTATTAGTTTTTATTGCTATTTGTTTGCCATTAGGGTTAGGTTATTATTCTTTTTAGTAAATTTTTGGCTTTTTATTTTTTTATTAACTTTAATCAAATTTAACTTCATAATTCAACCAATTTATTCATATTTTTTTCTTTTAATAAATATAATATTAATGTAATAATATAAAAAATATATAAAAAATTATATAATTTATAATTATTAAAATACAGACACAGGAGCTGAAATCAGTTTAAAAAAATAATTCATTTTTTTTAATCAATTAATAAATGATAAAAATATATTAATTTATGTATAATTATTTCATATAATCTATATATTTGTGGATAATTATTTGCAGTTTATTTTAATTAAATATTAATTGCACTCTATCTCCTCCGATTCATAGATTGGAATCCATACCGAAACCATCAATGCTTATGAATGCCCAGTCCAGGATAGCAGGCGATGGCGCAGTGGGACAGAAGCACTTGTCTGCGGTGCCTAGAGTTCCTCAGATGTATTCGTCACACCAGCCTGACCTGTATTTCCCTGAAACAAGAGCACCACCACCACCATCTGCCTCATACGAATCCTCCCAGTATGCCACAGGTACACAGAAACTGTTATCTACAGCCCAAAAGGCTATCTAATTTAAATAGCAATATAAAATATAAATATAGAAAACAAAAGAAATGTGAAAACTAAATAATGTGAGTCTGCTTTGATATTTTAATTGAGACCAAAAGAAAGGAAGCTAGGAGTCATAACATATGACATAATATATGCTTTAAAATCATTTAATAAAATAAGCTATAATAGTAACATTGTTCTAATGATGTGTTAGCAAGATGCATGTCTTTTTCGCAAACATTTATTACTGGATGATGCACATTCTCCTGTTTTGTTAGTATGATTGCAAATGAATTGATTTTATACATCAGTTCAACAACAACAGCAAAAAGTATTAGAAGACATTTTTAATATAATGTTTATATTTTTCCTCTGTTTCATCAGTAAAGTTTTTTCCAAACTATGCTGGTCCAAGAAATATGTTTCCTTCCAGAATTAACCGATTTTGGAATCTATTTTTTAATGAAATATTTGTAATGACAGTCAATTGCTTAATTTCCAAATGAATTAGCTGTTTTGAACAAATCACTTGAATTAAAAAGTCAATGAATCAATTCGTTAATATAGGGACTTTCAGCCTGATTTTAGTGTCATTTATTTAGCTCCATGTCACAAGAACAAAAACGCACTAAATATATTATGTAGTAATTGTCATCAATCTAAAAATGTTTAAATGTATAGATTTAAATTAATATATTCACTGCAAAAAGGATAAAGTACTGCAATTTTATTGTTTATTATACACTGGTTAGTGTGGTTAATGGTAATAATAATATTAAAAAGATAGTTCACCCAAAAATCTAAATTCTGTCATCATTCACTCATTCTAAAATTGTTTCAAAGCCTGTTGAGTTTAACACTTTTCTGAAATAGATGATATTTTAATGAATGTTGGATCGCAGCAGCAAATAAATTTCATAGTTTTTTCATACTATTGCTCACAACTGCTGCTAGTTCCCAAAAGTTTTCAGAATGTCTTGTTTTGTGTCGTAAGAGAGAAATTGATGGAAGTTTAGAACCACTTGAGTGTGAGAAAATATTCATCCCTTTTAATGTTGTAATTGCAAACTACTATTTAACAAATTTGTCCCTCATAAGAGGACATTTCCTCCAGTGTCCCATTCAACCTAATTTCACTTTCAGTGTGTCATCTGGGTCTTAAAAAGTATTAAAAGTTGATAAATCAATGTAGAGAAATACTAGCTAATTCAGATAGATTTGTATAATAGATTTGTATTCATGATATGAATAATGTTTTAGTTTTGGATTTGTTCCTTACATTAATGTTAAGTATATACGCTGTAAGTTAAAATCTCTTCAGTGTTTCCAGTTGAAACCTAATGTGGTTATAAGGTCTTAAAATGTATGGAAAGAGTCTTAAAAAAGGTCTTAAAAGGAATTGAAGCTCACTCTCTGATTCCTGTATATACTCTGAATTTGACACTTAGAATTTTGCACTTCTATAACCAAGCACTCTGCTTTTCTCTTTTCAGCTGGTAATCCTTACCCCCACCATCATCGTTACCCTCGTCATCCCGCACCGGATCCAGGAATGTCGCCATATCCGGACTCTTATCCCAACCCCTACGTCTCAAAGCACCAATACGCCAATCCTAGCGCTCATTATGGATACCCTTCACGCCATGACAACCGATGCCACTCACCCTACGCTCATCCCCAAACATTCGCCCCACGTGAAGAGCTTGTCCGAAGAAGTCCAGACATCCCTCCCCCGCTACAACCCCAAAACACCAGCACCTCATATCTACCCGAATCTGCTCAGGAGAGATACACCAATGACACCTATAACCATCCCAGTCAGATCAGGAATTATCACAGGGTAAGAACCACTACTTTTAATACAACCCCAAATCAACCGCCGCTTTTGGACACTGTTAACATAGGGCTTCTTTTTTTGCACAGTACAGTTTTGACTAGCATTTGTTGATATAACTACGTATTGTGGTACTTAGGTAGTTTTATAGCTTATAGATGAATGGTGATTCTTGACGCAGAGCCGCCTGATGGATCGGAGATTACGTTTTGAAGATTACGTCCTTGTCCTTTACGCACTGAAATACCTCCAGATTCCTTGAATCTTTTAATGATGTTATGCACTGAAGAGGATTTCAATAATTTTCCCATGTTTTTGTTGGCAAACTGTTGATCCTCAGCCCATCTTTGCTCCTAAAGAACTGGACCTTTTTTGGATGCTGCTTTAGTACCAAATCATAATTGGAATCACCTGTTGACATCACTTGTTTCAAATCAAATCACTATTTAACAAATTTACCTGATTACTAGCCCTAAATTGCTCTTGTCCCAACTTTTTTGGAAGGTCTTAATGACAGGAAGGGATGTATATTTACAAGTGAAATGAAGTTGACCGCACAAAACATGAAATATTTTTTCATATTTTCTGCCATAAAATACAAGTCTAAGAAAATTTGGAAGTCACTATTTTTTTATTGACGTTTTTCTGGTTTAGGGTTGTATCTCAGCTTTTTCATATTTTATGTTGCACCTCTCTGCAATCTCAAATATTGTTGTGTACAGTTGCAGTGTTGTGAAGTTATGTAGAGCAAGTTAAAACCACAATGTCAGATTTTATTTTCTAGTAGGAGCTAGTAAAAGAACATTAAGGGCCCCAGAACAAAACCCTGAGGGACACCTTGAGAGACATAGGCAGTAGCGGTTGAAAATGTAATGCTGATGGTCAGCATTGCAGCAGTCTCTGGTTTACAGCTTAAATAATGAAAATCTTGTGTTCCCAGAATGCCTACCCTCGAACTCAGCACTCGCTAGACTACCTGCACCGGCGCAGAAAGGAGATCATGGCCCAGCTGGAGGAGAGGAAGGTTGTTTCTCCACCGCCTTTCGCCTCTTCACACTCTTATGACTCGGGCTACCCTCAAGATATGAGGGCACAGAGAGATGTAAGAATAAAGCATGTTAATAATTAGAATAATAATTTAATTTAAAAGATTTTTGGCTGCAAGCTAATGTAAACCATACCTACTACCTGACAAAAGTCTTGTTGTCGATCCCAGTTGTAGGAGCAACAAATAATAGCTTGACTTAGTTGATCATTTGGAAAAGTGTCAGAAGGTTGATTTTTCTGATAAATCATCTGTTGAACTATATCCCAGTCATCACAAATACTGCAGAAAACCTATTGGAACCCGCATGGACTCAAGATTCTCACCAAAATCATTCAAGTTTGGTGAAGGAAAAATCGTGGATTGGGGTTACGTTCAGTATGGGGCGTGCAAGAGATCTGTAGAGGGGATGACAGCCTGAGATATCAAGACATTACACACACAAATACACGCAAATTCTTCAGCAGGATAGCGCTCCTGCTCATACTTCAACCTCCACATCAAAGTTCCTGAAAGAAAAAAAAGTCAAGGTGCTCCAGGATTGGCCAGCCCAGTCACCTGACATGAACATCATTAAGCATTGATTGTCTGGGGTAAGATGTAAGAGGAAGTTTTGAAGATGAATCCAAAGAATCTTGATGAACTCTGGGAGTCCTGCAAGAACATTTTCTTTGCCATTCTAGATGTATTTATTAATAAGTTATTTGAGTCATTGCAGAGATGTATGGATACAGTCCTCCAAGCTCATGGGAGTCATACTCAATAATAATTCTGTTTCCACTGCACCATGACTTTAAATTCTTTACTGTACATTATTTCTGTTAAGTGACAAAACCTTTTTTGAGCAAAGTCAGACCTTACTGTCCTAATTAAATGAATAATCCTAATTTGCCTTCCATATAAGCCACTTCTAGTTGATCATTTGGTATCAGAAGTCAAGTTATTATTTGTTCTTCCTAAAGGGCGTCACACGCCGAATGCACCGCTCATCGCCGCAACACAGCATGCACATGACAGTTGAAAATATCGCACACCAGGCGCGCACATTCGCTTGCTATTTAAAATGAAACTAACCAGATGGCGTTCTGTGGTGCAGCAGAAATATGAACAGTGTCCTGAGTTGTGGCTGGATGCCACCGACTAGCGGCACTGTTGTGTGTACCCTGATAAAAACCTATATTTAGAATTCTGAAATGCATGGCGAATCACTGAGCGGCGCTTCTGGTGTGCGACCTGCATAAAACTTGTATAAGTGACAAGACTTTTGTCAGGTAGGGGAAAGATTACATTGTCAGCATTAGTACTGTATTCTTGACACATTTGTACTGTTGTCTTTGGCTTTTTGTCCTCTGCTCCCATCAGCCTGCTCTTTTTTCTTTTCTTTTTTTTTTTTCTTTTCTTTACTTTTTTAACTGTATTTCTTATGAAAGTGTATTTAATGTTTAATGTTGTGCTTCTATTTTAGGTGTGACTTTTTAACATTCTGTAAAGGGTCTACGGATGAAAAATAGCCATTCTTGGCTAATTCTGGCACATTTTACAGTAATGTTTATTAATGTGCATTGACCCTGTAAACAAATAAACTAAACTAGTGTATATAGACCACACCTGTACATACATTTTTTTCCTAGTATGTTTTATTTTGAAATAATAATACAAAAAAGTTTAATACTGTTTTTATAGAAAGATATAATTATAATAATACTGTTTTTAAAATTAAACTTGATTGAAATATTCATAATATTATTTTTATTCATTAATACTTATTAAAATTTTCCTTTAATATGTTTATTTAAGAATTTTATTTCATAAATAAATAATTTTTTATATATGTTTTTTTTTATTAATATAAATTACATAGGGAATTTTCAAACATTTTGTTTAGCATTTAAGATTTTCTATTATAATACATTTACCATTTTCATTTTCTAATTATTTTTTACAATAGATTGTCTCATGATTTTTATTTTTATATTTCTAAATGTTGTTTACTCAAAAGCAAACAAAAAAAAGATCGATTTTGTAGTCTTCCATAATAAGTCGTCATGTCCATATGGTTTACAGTACATTGAGAACTCGCATGGATTTGGACACTTCCGGGAACCGGACTACACTGCCTCATATTCACCATGGTTATGTGACACCATCGGTTCTTACATCGGCAGCAAAGACATGAAGTCCAAAGAGGGCATGCACTCCATGGACGCAGTAAGTTTGCCTGTTTATAGTTAACAGAACTTTACAGAAACTTAGCATTGGCCAGTTTTGCCTCGAGGCAGTAAGAAACCACACGCAACGCCCTGACAAACAACCACAAGTATTACATTTGTGTTCATTGCAAGAGGATTTTGCAGTTTTTCTCCCACACAAAAAGTTTGAGCTGTTTTCAGTGGCTGTTCTATTACAAAAGGTTATCAGTGTTTATTCTGGCTAGTCTGTACTAATCATCCTGTTGACTAACCCAAGGCCATAGGTGTATGTGTGTATATATATGTTTGTGTGTGTGTGTGCATTATATGGATGTATCAAAGAAGAGAGAGTAACGTAATCTTGACTTTAGTTCATTTCATACTAGGGCTAAATATATTGTTGAAAAATTAAGTATAATTCTGATACTTTGACACTGCTTTCAGTACAATATTTTTTTCTATACCAATTTAAAACAATTTGTTTTAAAACTATATATTTTATGATGTTAGATATTAAGACATTTTATACTTTAAACATCAAATTTTTTTACATCTTTTTTTTTGCCTTTGCACAAAGAACAAAAATCACTGCAAGTTCAAATTCTGCAGTTTTAAGTTAACCATGTATAGTATAACATCAGTATGCAAGGTTCACTGCTGCATCCTTAAAGCCTGCACGAAACTGCTGTAGAATTATTTCAAAATGATGATGTAGGGGGCATGGCTAAACATATTCTTCCCAAGCCAACAAATTAGCTTTTTTTATGACAGAACTTTACATGGGATATGCACCGATTAATTGTTTACCATATGACCAGTGTTGTGCTGGTTACTGAAAAAAGTAACTAATTACAGTTACTAGTTTCTTCATTCAAAAAGTCACTCAATTACTCTATTGATTACTTACACCAAAAAGTAATGCATTACTGTAAAGTAATATATCTGCATGGAGAATACACTGTTGATCAACTTCACTGTTTTAATTCATTTGCATTCTCACACCATAAGACATCATATATAGGACAGATTTGAACAAAAAATATTTTTTGACACTACTGTAATTTAAGTCAGACCAGCAGCACAAAAGTAAAAATATCACAAGGTGATAAACCAGCAATATACTATACCCTTATAATATATATATATATATATATATATATATATATATATATATATATATATATATACACCTGTTATTTAACCCTTAAACATGTTACTTCACAACTTGAGTATAAAAACTAGAAAGAATATACAACAAACACAAAACCTTTATAAAATAAATAAACGAAAGTGATCTGAATTATCATTTAAAATCAACTTGATGAAACTCAGCATTAAAAAACTGCTATTATAGACAAACATAAATTTTATGCATTTTATACTACAAAACATAATAGCTGCTCAAATTAAATCTGAGCAATTTTCAAACTAACCACAAATTAAATGTGGGATGTCAACAACTTATGGAAAGTAAGCTGTGTATACTCAAAGTGCAAAATCTGCTGTTGTTTAAAAAATATGTAAAACTATTAAAAAAATAAATCACTGCATTTTGTTGAGCAGTACAACACTACATTTAAATAACGTGTTCTGAAATATAGCAGAAATGTGTCACTGTGTTTACTAATCAGTTTTGCTATACAGAACAAATGTGTATTTATTTGAAAACCACAAACATAGTAGTGTTAGTAATAGTAATTAATGATAGTAACATTTACAGCTCTTTCTTGTGAGCACACTTGGCCTCTTTCGCTGGCACCCGGTCTCTCTTGTGCGTATACTTGGTGTACTTTGTGTGCATTCGGTCTCTGCTTTTGCTTGACTATTGTTCAGGCTGGTTCCTCATACATGACACGTCTTCTTTACGGTGGTTGGTTGTCATCCACCAATCCCACAATGCATCACCGCTGTAAACAGGAAGATGTGAGCTAGACTGCAGCTAAAATTAATTAACTTACCAAGTAACGGACAAATGCATCATATTTTAACCATAACGGATGTACTATATTTAAAAAGGAATGTGTTACAGCATTAGTTACTGTCAAAAGTAAAGTCACAAAAAAACGTGTGATTGCCCAACACTGGTTATGACTAGGCCCACATGGAATCTGCGTGTACAGTAATACACAGATGTCTGCAGATTTTTATCTCATCATTGGGTCTTTTTATTTACTTGTGTAAATGTTTGTTCGTTTATATTTGTTCAGTTTTTAAATTAATTTCAGTGTTATTATTGACTAAAAAGAAAATATATGATTTATTGACAATACAGTTTGTAAGGTAATATTTTCTGTCTTTTAGTAGATATATTATATGAGAGACTTGCTTTTACCAAATAATTTGATCTAATTTGATTTGCATTGTAAACATTAAATACATTTAAAAAGGTTTTATGTTTTATTTCATATAATAAGTTTTTAGTTATGATACTCCCAAAATCAATCTGCATAAATCCACAGATTCTTTTCTCTGCAGAAATAGCAATAAATGTTTGCAGATTTGGTCTGGCCTTAGTTATGACTAATAATGTGACTTGTGCGCTAGCAAATGGAACATTGTATATTTTGACTTTTTTAATCACTCAGGAGTTCTTCTTTAAAAAAAGTTATCTCAAAATTAGTTTAATGTAGTATATAGTAAAATATATTCCAGTGATGGTGTATTTAAATGAAGACAGGCAGGTTACTTATAAGTAAATTAAAATAAATGCAAAGGCTATGTCAAAAATTGCATACTTCCCCACTATATAGTATGCTAGAAACAGTATGTAAGCCAAGTCTTATGTCTGAATCCATAATATTCAAAAGAAAACATTATGTGAGACATGTGAGTTTCCTGCATGACCTTTACCTCTGAAAACTGGACTTTACTAGAACTTCTGTTAAGCTGATTTGATAGAATCTACATTGTAAAAATTGCAGTAGAAATAAACATAAATCGAATTGAACCTACTACTTCTAAATGAGGTTCTGAAGTGCACATTCAGTTGATGCTACACTATCCCATGATGCAATGCAATATAATTCATAAATGGGAGTGAAGCAACGCAACTGACTCGTTATTTGTCATGTCTCGTTATCATGACAAATCGCAGATGTAGTATGTCCGAATTCTATTCATATTACTCACATTTATACTATACAGAGCGTACTTTTCTAACGGTCATGTAGTAATAGGCGATTTCGGTCGCAGCCAAAGTCACATGCATTTACTGTTAAGATGAAGTCATCTCCCAACAGATCCCCAAATAATAGATGTTCAGTCACAGCTGATTTCATAAAAACTGAACATAACTGCTGACATTTGAGGTTAGTCCAGCCCCACTGTTTGCCAAAAATGAAAACAACTGCACAAAATAAAGCAACTCAAAAGTCATAATTACAAAAAAAAAAATGGAAGCCAGAATTGGCCAGTTTTCCAGTTTTTGGCCAGACGTGTCAGTCTGCATATTCTGTTTCATTAAGTTATTGAATATGTATTCAAATTAGCATTTATTTAAATAATATTATTCATAAAGATTAGCATAAATAAGCATATTCAAATGAGACATTTTAACTAACTTGTACCATTTCTCCCAGCAAAATGTAGAGAAAGGCAAAAGTCTGCGAGTACACGGCTTGGAGCTTCAACGCAGAGCGACTGAAGTTAAAGACGATGACCCCATCATTCCCTTTGGCTCCCTGCCAACCGTGTCTCGTTTCGGAGCCATTTCGCGCACATCTAAACCGGGCTTCCCGCCAAACAGTCCAATGCCACCCTTGCCAAACTCTGCCAAGCACACCGGTAACCCCTACTGCTTTGTCCTCACATTGCTAACAGAATAGCTTGATTCCCATGTTTCTGAACGCTCTTTGTGTTCTCCTTTAAGCTGATTATACCTATGCGAACCACAGTGGGTGGAGTGGTGACTCCTACCAGTCACACCAAACGTCTCAGGGCCACTTCAGCGAGCGGTATGTTGTCTCAGTCTCACCCTTTCTAAGAAATGACTTGTTTTTAATTAGTAAATCTTTTCAGTAAATGAGTGGCACGTTGTCTGCTCATCCTGCAGGTCCAGTTTATCTCCTGCCGTACAGGCCCGCGAGCAGCTCAGGATGGAGCTACAGCAGGTCAACCAGCAAATCAGCCAACAGACACACCCCCGCCTGGAGGTGAGACTGCCCTTCCTTGCTGCGTGTGTCATGTCTGGTCCAACTAAGTGGCTTTATATATATATATATATATATATATATATATATATATATATATATATATATATGATATCAAATTTTATTAAAAAAAAGAAGACATATGGATTCAAGGCCTGGAAAGTAATTAAAAACAAACAAGTCCTTATGTGCTTGAATTAAAGGGCACCTATGATGAAAATTTACTTTTGTAAGCTGTTTGGACAGAACGGTCTGTATGTATAGTGTGTCCACTGTCATATTAGAGTGATGTAAATCTAACAAGTCTCTCTCTTTTTTTTTCCCCCCTGACGTTAAAATAGGACCCAAATCCCTATGATTTTTGAGACCCACGTGACATAGAAATTATTTTCTCTGCCCACAGGCGCCTTGTTTCTATAACCAAATGTATACACATGTCCACAAATCATTGGGGGGTTGTGGATTAAAATGAAGAACTGTGGTGTGGTGGGTTAGAGGGAATGAGGTCGTGGACCAAACTAAAGAGCAAGGTGTCTGGTGGGCCCCTGATAGCATCTCCAGCGGCCAAAAACGGCATGGGCCCTTAGAATTGTCTTAACTTTCCCCCCTTAGCAGCACCCCTGTCTGTCACTGTGCTGTTTATCTGATGTAACGCACATGGGAACGGTGGGCAGGGAGAAGCAGCTCGTTTGGATTTAATGCCACAGGCTGCAAAAACAGCTACAATGTATTCAGACATCAAAATGGAAAGATTCTGGAGGCTATAATAAATAATCTGATGTGTATGTTGACACATTTTAGATACAATAAAGGCTTATCTTACATCTTGTAAAAGTTGTAAAATAAGTGCCTTTTAAATTACATTTGTTTATGCTGTCCATAACTGAATGAAAATGAGAAATTCTTAATTTAAAAATACAAAATTTAAATCTTGTTTAAGAACTGAAAATAATGCAGATTTTATCAATATTTCAGAAACCATTTCTAAATTTTCCCAGTACTGGATTCAGTTTTTATTCAAGTTCTTTTAAAACAGTCAATTTTTTGGAAAATTACATGTTCAAAGCAACATCAATTTTCAGACACTTTAATGTCAAGAATAAGTGTAAGTGAAATGTTATGTATAGTAAAGACTTTCATGGCGCTACATATGCTGCGGGTGTTAATTACAAGTGCTTGATTTGAAATTAATGGTGCTTTAGAAGAACATTGAAAGTACCTATATATGTATGTTTATATTTGTGTATTATTATTTATATTATTTTATCATTTGTTTTTTTGGTTGATTTAGCATTACTCACTCTCTTTGACAGAACTCCAGCTCAGTGATGTCCCAAGCATCTCGGGTGGACTGGAGCTCTGGGAATTTGTCCAGCGAACAGCTGAGTTTCGAGCTGCACCAGGTGGAGAAAGAGATCAACAAGAGGTCACAGGAGATGGTTAGTGAGACACAGAATTTTTAGACCTCCTATTAATTATTCATAATTAATATATTATATTACCTGTGAATAATCCATGAGCCCATGGCCCTATTCCATTCCTATTCTATTTCCAGTACATTTTTTGGCAAGGTCATCGATTCAAAAAGCAGTTTAATTTGGTATAATTTTAGGGACTTATCTTATGTTACTGTTTGCTTAAAATAAGTATAATAAATGTTAAAATGATGGCAATTTGCATCATTGTGCTTAAGTTTTTTTTTTTTTTTTACCTTCAGGAGAACCATGATGGCAAATACAAGCGCATCTCAGTTGAAAATGGACCAGATGAACATCTTCTGCAGAGAGATGAGCATCAACTGAGTCTGAGGTGACACATTTTAACAATAAATCCAAATTTTTTATATAATCTTTAAAGGAACACTTAACTTTTTTTGGAAATGGGCTCATTTTATCATTCTCCTAGAGCTAAACAGTTGAGTTTTACCATTTTTGAATGATTTACATAAACCATTGAGTCAGATTAGACTATTAGAATCTCACACACACAAAAAAAATAAAGGTTGATAATTTTTCTATTTTAAGCTTTATTCTTCTGTAGTTTTTTTAATTGTTAGTGGGGTAAACGTTTGGGAGTTGGACTTGTGATCCAAAGGTTTCTGGTTTGAGTCCCTGTACCAGCAGGGATTGTTGGTGGGAATATCCAACTTAATACCACGGCTGAGGTGATTCCTTTGAGCAAGGCACCGAACCCCTAAAACTCCCTTGGTGTGTGTGTTCACGGGTGTAAGTCACTTTGGATAAAAGCTTCTGCTAAATTCGTAAATATCATATGACTCGGAACTAAACTCTCATTCTTGTGTAATAATCAAGAAACTGTGCTGCAGTTGGCACTATGCTATTACACAGTGTTGTTAACTAGTTGGAGACTTTATTTAGGTGCTGCCTAATATAATTTACCATCAGTCTTGGTACACAGTTTAACTACAAACTAGTCTAGCTTCAAATAGAAAAGTAATCAAAACTTTTTTTTTTAACATGATACTAATGATCTAATCAGATTCAAACAGTACTTGCGCTTGCACTTTTCAACCGAGGTGACTTGAATGAGCTTATTTGCAAAAGAAGTGGTGTGTTCCTTCAAAAAGGATAAAAAGCATGTTGCACATTCTCATGATTAATTTTTATATACACACAGTGCATCTAGAAAGTATTCATAGCGCTTCACTTTTTCCATATTTTTTTGTTACAGCCTTATTCCAAAATAGATTAAATTCATTTATTTCCTCAAAATCCTACACACAATACCCCATAACGACAGTGAAAAAAAAAAAATTTAATTGTTGCAAATTTATTAAAAATAAAAAACCTGAAAAACCACATGTACATAAGTATACACGGCCTTTGCTCAATACTTTGTTTTGATGCACCTTTGGGAGCAATTACAGCCTCAAGTCTTCTTGAATATGATGCCACAAGCTTGGCACACCTGTCTTTGGGAATTTTTGCCCATTCCTCTTTGCAGTACCTCTCAAGCTCTATCGGGTTGGATGGGAAGCGATGGTGTACAGCCATTTTCAGATTTCTTCAAATATGTTCAATAGGATTTAGATCTGGGCTCTGGCTGATCCACTCAAGGACATTCACTGAGTTGTTGTGGAGCCACTCTATTGATATTTTGGCAGTGTGCTTTGGGTCATTGTCCTACTGGAAGATGAACTGTCGGCCCAGTCTGAGGTCAAGAGCACTCTAAAGCAGGTTTCATTCAGGATGTCTCTGTACATTGCTGCATTCATCTTTCCCTCTATCCTGACTAGTCTTCCAGTTCCTGCTGCTGAAAAACACCCCCACAGCATGATGCTGCCACCACCTTGCTTCACTGTAGGGATGGTATTAGCCTGGTGATGAGCAGTGCCTGGTTTCTCCAAATGTAATGCCTGACTTTCACTCCAAAGAGTTCGATTTTAGCCTTATCAGACCAGAGAATTTTGTTTCTTATGGTCGGAGAGTTTTTCAGATGCCTTTTGGCAAATTCCAATACTAAGTAGTGGCTTCCGTCTGGCCACTCTACCATACAGACCTGATTGGTGGATTGCTGCACAGATGGTTGTCCTTCTGTAAGGTTCTCCTCTCTCCACAGAAGAACGCTGGAGCTCAGACAGAGTGACCATAAGGTTCTTGATCACCTCGCTGACTAAGGCCCTTCTCCCTTGATCACTCAGCTTAGGTGGCCAGCCAGCTCTAGAAAGAGTCCTGGTGGTTCAAAGCAGCAAAAATTGTTCTGTAACCTTCCCCAGCCTTGTGGCTCAAGACAATTCTGTCACAGAGGTCTACAGACAATTCTATTGTCTTTATGCTTGGTTTGTGCTTTGTCATGCACTATTAACCCTGGGAACTTTTATAGACAAGTGAATGCCTTTTCAAATCATGTCCAATCAACTGAATTTACCACAGGTGAACTCCAATTAAGCTGTTGAAACAACTCAAGAATGATCTGGAAACAGAATGTACCTGAGCTCAATTTAGAGCTTCACAGCAAAGGCTGTGAATACTGATGCACATGTGATTTTTTTTTCAGGTTTTTGCAACAATTACAAAAAAATCATAATGAGGTATTGTGTGTAGAATTTTGAGCAAAGAAATGAATCTGTTTTGGAGTAAGGCTGTAACGTAAAAAAAATGTGGAAAAAGTGAAGCGCTATAATTACTTTTCTAGGTGCACTGTGTGTATATATAAAGTTTTGTTATATTAGGTGAAATATTAACTGAAAGTGTTTTGAGAGACTGACTCAATAACAATCTACCTCCACTGCATAGAAAGAAATGTAAATATACATATTTGTGGTGACATTTGGTTATTTGCGCCCAATATTTTCTCTCTGCTTTCGGTTGTAGTGAGGGCTCCAATGGTTCCATGGGTTTGGTCCAGGACTGTGGTCTCGTCAGCAGCAGCATGTCCTCACTGACCAGCAAGACGTCCTCGCTCAGCTTGTCCTCTGAACAGGTGGCCAGCAGCCCCGATCTGCCCAAGAATGGAGTCGTTCACTCTTAGCCGGCTCATATTCTACCTCATATTCCCCTTTCGCAACATCTTTCCCAGGTTAAACCCTCCGGGCGCTCCACCATTGCTGTATAACACACCGTTCATTCACTTAAAGTTAGCTTCATCCGCTGACCCTCAAACACCCTTCAGGCAATTATGGATGGGATTTACTGTGCATAGACATGCACAGTCATGCCCTGATTGAGTTTCACAGCAGTATCTGCTGTTGAGTATCTTCTTCCTGTTTTGTATTCACCGCTTTCCTTTTTTCATTGCCTTGTAAATCAGGCTAAATCTGAAATATCCTCAGTCTTAAGCAGCATGATCTCTTTAAGGATCAGCAATCCACTTGCGTTTTTTTTATCATGGTATGCTACATTTTCAGTAGTTACGCTCTTTGTTTGTGCTTGGTGTGGCGTTTACACTTCTGTCAGAGTTTACAGTGTTCAGATTCAGATCTTTCTTTTATGTTAGCTGCAGGCTTGCTGCATATTCAAGCATTTTGATGCATCGTGAGGGTCAAAACTATTTTATTTAATTTTTTTCATAATTTAGGCTCCAATTTTTTTATAGTCACTGTATTAACCTCAGTTGCTCTCATGCCAAGAAAGCCAAGTCTTAATAGGGCTCTTGTATTGTTTTTAGTGCATTAAACTGCACCGCCTGTGGGAATTCGATTGAACCGCCTGTAATCATCATCATCTTCTTCTGCTGCCGTAATGTCCTCAGGGATGCATTATTTTGTGGACGTGAATAGAAATAACAATCCAGGTCACTCTGCTTCTTAGTTTGTAGTGGGTATAGTTACATTCTTCCATCCTGAGGATGGAAAGAAGCCCACTATGTTGATGCATAAAGCTGCATTCTGTTGTAAGAATGTGTATGAACTACTCGTCACTTTGTCAGTGAAGTTACGACCCACATTTTTCATATCTGCTCTGTGTTTTGCCTCAAAAGATGTGGTTCAGAGCTAAATGAAAGACTTTGATCTAGTCGTAATCGCCTCAAGACTTTCCTTCATTCTGTTTCATCTTTGAACATTGTTTTGATGGGCCGCTTCAATCGAATTTCCCTAAAGGCCAGGCTTTCAAACATGAACATGACGGCCTTTTTAGGCTTACTTTAAACACTGGAGCTTCTTTACTTGGTGTTAGCATCAGTTGTCTTACTGGAGACTTAAAACATTTGGATTTTTAAGCAAGCCAAACAACCAAACTAAATTATTTAGCATTATTTTTTTTTTTGTTTTGACCCAACCAAAAATTTAGCTTGTAGTTACGTCAGCCGCGGTGAGCTCTGGAGATCCACCAAAAGTCAATTCTCTGATGTTTTTTCTAGCCGTTTGGTGCATGAAAACATCAAGAGAAGCAGCCAAAAAATTATCATTTTGTCGTTGGGTAGAAATGTTTGTGGAGCCTGTAAAACTTTCCACATTTTCTGCGCAGATTTTCTTGGAAAATGGGAAAGCAAATTATAAAGCATATTATACACTAGCACAAAATTGAAGTCACATTACTTTTTATTAAAGTAAACAACAGATTTTTCTTCCGTCAATAAAGCAGCAGATTGATCGAAACGCTTGCACTGTAATCTCAAACTTGCTTTCTTCCATGTAGATCTCCTTTCTCGGTGGTGAAATCTCATCATTTAGGAAACACTGTCATGCCTCAGTAACTTAGCTTTATGTTGTAACTTAGTTTATTTGATATGGTTTTGTTTTTGTTTGTTTTGTCTGTTAGCATGTAATGGTCTCTTGAGACATCCTACCGCAACCTTAAAAGCACCTTTTTTGGTGGAAATTCTCTTAAGTTGGAGTTAAATTATATTGTTTTTGTTTAAATTTGTATGGTATTACTGTGGCTTTGGTCTGAGCTTTGGACATTTTAAGCAATCGTCAAGATTGGAAATTGCAATTTTGTTTAGGTAGTAGAACTGTGGTGCACAGTGCGGAGAAATCTTTTCAAATTAATTACGAACTGTACTCAAAGGCATGTGAAAACGCTCTTGTAGGAAATTTGTAGGATCTAGAATATGTCCTAGGTTCACTTGGGTAATGTCATGTTTGTTTTGTTTTAAAGGAACACCTCTGTCTTTATCTCAGGGTTGATTTAAGTGTATTTGGGTGTAAACGTCTGTCGCAATGCGCACGCTTTGTTTTTGTTTTGTTTTTCAGGACTGCAATTGTCGCTCAACCAGTTTCGAGACTTGAAGACTTCAAGACTGTGCCTTTATGTAGATCCGCAGTTATTCACGAGTCTGGGGTGTAGATGTAGCCGAACCATTCTTATTTATAATATTCCACTCTCCTCAGTCTTCTAAGTCAGCATTTATATTAAATGATCTCTTCGTATCTGCAGGCTTTCAGACCGCCAAACTGAGTACTGCCTATCCTTTCTGAGATAAAGGAATTTATTGCCAGGTCATTCGTTTTTGTAGCCATTTTGTGTATCTTTGTGAGTTTGAGTATTTAAGCATGTTTCATGGTGTGATGGTGGTTGTTTGATGTTAGGCTTCTTTGAAGAGTCTGAATTGGAAAAGGAAAACAAGGACAGCCTGTGTGTTATGTCATAGTTTGATATCAATATTCAGAGAGGGAGTATTAAGTTTCATTTTTAGGCATTGGAGGTCTAATGATGCAGATAAGCAAATCAACTTGTTTTGATTTCTGTTTTCATTGATTCCATTAATACAATTCGCGACAGTTCTTTTGTACCCAAGTAAGACTGATTTTATTTTATTTTTTTCAATGTTTCCTTGAATGAAACGCAGATTGTATGAGCTCTTGCAGAAGGGCTCAATTTATTGTGGTTTTAAAATTATGTATTTTAAGTCAGCTATTTGAAAACCATCTTTTTAAAGCTATTGTTGCAAAGCAACATTTACACGATCACCCCATGACTAATGGGAATCACTACCGATTTGAAAAGGGAACCAAAATGTTTACCTGGATGAATCATGTGAAGCCTTCACCTCATAACAAATGTTTATGCGTCCCATGAAATGAAGCATGTTTTTGTGACCTTTATTTTTATTTTTTGGTTTTTAAATATAATTAGTAATTTAGTTAGTAATCTTGTTTGCAATAGAAATATAAAAATACAAACAAATGGAAAGTACTGATACGTCATATGTATAGTACTTCCTTTATACAAAATTTATTATAAGAAATTGTTTTTATTACAGTAATAAGGATGCAATAATTTTTCACATTATAGTAATGACCTGTTGGGCAATAAACTTGCAAAATTTTTCCCAAGAATGTGCTTAATTGGAATATAGAAAATGATGTTTTTGTTACTGTAGTACAGTAATGTGAATACAATAATATTCCACATTATGGTAATGACATTTTTAGGAATAAACTGGCTCAATTTTCACAAAATGTGCTTTGTTTTGATACTGTATTATGGTAATGTGAATGCAGTATTTTTCAGAATTGTGGTAATGACATTTTAGGTAGTAAACATAAAAAGTTCTTAAAAATATACTTAATTTCAATATGAAAAAATGCATTTTTGTAAGTTACAGTAATGAGTATGCAGTATGGTTACGCATCATGAAAATGACATTTTAAGAAGGAAATTGCACAATTGTCATTTTTTTTTCTTCCTAAAAGTACTGATAGATCATATGTATACTACAGCTTTTATAATAAACTATGAAAAGTAATGCTGCTGCTGTTTTACTGTAATGAGTATTACTGTATTACGGTAATGAGAATGCAATGTTTTTCAGCATTGTGGTAATCACATTTTAGGCAGTACACTTAAAGTTCTAATAATATACTTTAATATAAAAAGTAGCATTTTTAAAATTGTATTATTTTAATGAGTGTGCAGTATTTTTGCGTGTCTTGAAAATGACATTTTAGGAAGTAAATTGGACAATTGTTGAAAGTATGCTTCATTTTAAAAAGCACTGAATCATATTTATTGTACTACCTTTATAATAAAAATGCTGCTGCTGTTTTCACTGTAATGAGTTTTACTGTATTATGGTAATGAGTATGCAGTATTTTTTGTTCGTCATGAAAACTACATGTTAGGAAGTTAATTGGACAAATTTTTTCTAAAAGTACTGATAGATCATATTTATAGTACTGCCTTCATATTAATACTATGAAAAGAAATGCTGCTGCTGTTTTTACTGCTATAAGTATTACTGTATTACGGTAATGAGAATGCAAAGTTTTTCAGCATTGTGGTAATGACATTTTAGGTAGTAGACTTAAAGTTCTTAAAAATGTACTTAGTTTCAATATGAAAAGTTGCATTTCTATTATTGTATTACGGTAATGAGTGTGCAGTATTTATGCGCGTCATGAAAATGACATTTTAGGAAGTGAATTGGACAATTATCTCAATTGTTTTTCTAAAAGTATGCTTCACATCAGATTTAAAATACTGCCTCCATACTAATATTATGAAAAAATGCTGCTGCTGTTTTTTTTTTACTGTAGTATTACTGTATTACGGTAATGAAAATAATTTTCTGTATTTTGAATGACACTTTAGTCAGTAAACTGCCTCAATTATCACCAAAAAAATCCTAATGTGTTTTATTTTAGTATTTTATTTTTGTTATTATATTGTGGTAATGAAAATACCGTATTTCCCTAACGTGGTAACAGATAAAATAGAAAAATAAAGTCCAAAAATGTGCTTCATCTTCAAAACAAAAAGTTTTATCTTGATTTCGAGGCAAACGTTTTTATGCGATTCATCCACCCAGTGCTGACTTATAAAAAATAAATATATATGTTGTATTTATGACCAGTGTCTAATGAAAAGCCTCAAGTGTTTCCTCATTGGAACTCCTTTTCGTATTGTGATTTTTACCTGCATTTTGAAATGCGAATGTAGTGCTAATTAGTGTCAAAAATCATACAAATGAGAGAATAGGAATGGTTGAAATTTGACACTTAGTGCCTGAAACACCAGAGACTGTAGTATGTTTTCCCACACAGATAAATGATTAATGGTACATATTGTTCCCTGGTCTCAGGGGGAAAGTATGCGTCGCGCACATACACACAAGAAGTCGCAACGTTACTTGAAACCGATGGTTGTGCACAAATTCAGGCTTTAGTGTTTTAGCTCATAGCTGTAGGACGTAGTTTTGAAATGAATGATTGCGTGTTTGTGTCCAAAGAGAGTGCTGTCCACCTCATTTCTGTACGTTTGTTCCCACTGAAACTCATTGCTTGCACTCATGTATTGACTGTTTTTCGTGAGATGGGGTGTTGCGTTGTGGTCTTTATACCATGATTCCTAACATCGGGATATATAATTGTTTTCGATGATTTCTCCCATGTTATCTCATGATAGACTGCTTAAATTAAGGTACACTTTTAACTTCAACCTGAATAAGAAAGTAAATGTTTGTATATTATACTCCATTATGGAATGTTTAGAATATTTCTCCAATGTGGATGTAGTTGTAATACCTTTTTTTTCTCTTTGTACAAGAATTCACTGTGTGAAATTTTGGATTGCATTTTTGTATAATACAATTGCTTTTCTTCTTTGAGAGGGCAGGGGGTATTACTAACTGGATTTTTGAATTAGATATTAAAAAAAAAAACTTGAAAAATTATTTAATAAGAAATGTATTTTATGTGCAGCAGTGATTCTGGCATGGATTATGATTAAATGATATTGTAAACCATTTTCTTTTTTGTCTTTTTTTTGACAAATTCATGCACTTTTGTGCAACAAGTTCAGTGTTTTAACACCTAGCTATTAAGGTTACTTCTGATGATAAACAAAATGTTACTTCAGACTTGAAAAGGCAGTTAACACATTTGTAATGAAGTAGTTCTTTTTTTTTTTTCTTTACAATGATTGTTTTGAACGGATTGCACATTACAAATCATATTTGCTTTGCTTGTGATTGACTTAACACAACCAATCAATAGCTCAAAGGTTGTTCTGAGTAACTTTAGTCACTCTTTAGGGCACTGACCTGTCCACAGAACAGTGTATTGCTTGACTTTGCTGCCTGCTTAAGTAAAATATAGCCCCAAAACTGGTCTTTAACGAGGAAATACAACACCGGGTAAGTGAAAAATGTGTAAATCCTCTTAATGTATCTTAAGAAAGAGCAGTTATGTCAATGATTTTGTAAAGTTTTTGGTGATCTGTAGGGCTAATATTTAATATTGTCACTTTGGACAACTCGTAGTATAAAGTGGATTGGTTTAAATTAAATACAGAATTAACTTACAGAATTAACTTCAGAATTACAGAATGCTAGTTAATCTAGCAGATTAGCTAAGAGCAAACCTTTTTTCCAAAATCCTACTTGTCTTCTGAATTCGAAAAAGACATTGGCTGTTTCTTAATATGCATCCTCGTGTTCCCTTTTAACGGCATCATCAACCGCCAAAGTTCAGTTCCAAAACACAAGACTGCAAGAATGGAGTATGTGCGAGTTCCTGGATGCATTCTTGAAATCGAGGACGCGTTGATGCAGATTTGACGTAAAACTCGCTCAAAGTCATTGCAGCTGATTCTGAAACCTGATACCTGTTTAATATTAAAGTTCAGATATATAACTTTACCTCAGGAGTTTGTGAAAGTAAACATTGACAATGACAATCTTAATAAAGGCATAAACACTTTAAAGGTGTTTATTTGCTGAAATTCAAATTAAAGTCTGTGTTTTTTGTATTGCACAAAGTATATTTGTAAGGTTCTTGTGCATGTTAAATCTATTGAAAAGGGAGGAAAATTAAAATCATCGTATGAATGCTGTAATGTTGAAATAATTTTACATTAAATTGTGTGAAGGTCATGTGACCATCAGGGAGAATGCAACAGGTGCGTTCGACTTCATGCAGCGCTGCGCAGATCGATCGAAATCTGTCTTAAAGCGGTGCATTCTGGTTAGAAATCTTGTCCGGATTGATGCTGCGCCGACGCCACGTGACTGTCACATGTGGCATCAAAGTACCGCGACAGCGCTCCGAGATCAGACGGCAAACTCAGACCGTGCAGCTTCTGAAGAGCGACTGCAGGAGCTTTGATGACGACACCGATATTACACAATTGGCCGAGTTTACCACATGACAACAAACACGTGTATTTCGGGTTTATAATTGGACAAATTCCGATTCAAAAGTTTCAAAACAAACAATTCACTTTTCACACCCTCTCTATCCTGTACACATCTTGCTAATTAAAAGACTACAAATATTTTACTGCAGTATCATCTTTTGTTAAATAATCTGGTTATAAAGGTTAGCTTGTTTGCACAGGTTTATTTTTAACTTTTTTATACAGACTGTTTACTGCATTCATCTCCATGAACGATTTAAATGATATATTTTAGTGTATATTTATAGTGAATAACCTAAATATGAACTCAAATAAGTCTTACAGACTTGAAATAAGAAAATCATCATCATTGATCCTGCCACCCTAAAGCTCTCTTAACAAATTAAAGTAAAGAACTATTTTATTAAATAATTATAAAATGGTTTTATTATTATTATATAATATATATATTATTTCCTGTCTAGCAGTTTAAAGGCTACCTGCTCTTTCTGGGAAACTTCTACATCGCTCACTTATTTTACCTTTTGTTCTTTTCAACACAATCTTTTTGGATTAAAATGCTTTTTTTGAAAATGCATTCATTATCCAAAATAATGTCATTTATTAAGACCTAATCAAAACACCTTGTTTTGCTTTTTACATTGGAAATTTTTATATCTATAAATGTACATATATATAAACCCTTTTTTAGCAGATTCAAACAAGAAGTATTAGCCCAAAGGTTGATGTTTAACTCCTAGAATTTATGCTTATTGCTTTGTATTTAATAGACCTGTTCGTTTTTATGTTTATATTAACCTCTCATTTCCTCTTATTTCTCTCATGCATTTGTTATATATTTTATTCATAATTCTCTCTTATTTTTTAAAAAGGAACTACAGTTTGTAGAAACTGTATTCTGTTTTATTTGTAAATGTTTTGTTGTTATAAATAAAAATAACAAAAAAATATGATGACGCCATGTTATCGGTCATCATGCAGCAACTTTGAGTCCCGAAGTGTCCAGCTGTCCGTCTTGACGGCTCCGTTTTCAACTCCGCCCCGCCTGCGCTCGGCTAATCTCGTTGATCACCGGCTGCAGCTGAGCTTCATGTCGAACGCACCTAACATCTTATTTCTCACAAGACACATTCTGTGTTCTTACGGTCTACCGTGTTCGGTATTCTAATGTGACCTGCTAAGACTGCTCTCCGCAAGTCCATTCTCGGAACTGAGAAACAGCCATTATATTGCGTGATTTGCTTAGCCACTAAAATTTGTACTAGTCTTTTCCTGAAATGGTTTCTCATTGCACTTTAGGCAAGATGAAGTTATTGGCATGTATGTGGGCTTTGTGGGCATTTGCCTTATGTTCGATCCATGCAACCAAAGATATCTGCAACGCAAAGCCCAAAGACTTACCCTTGGAGCCAATGTGCATCTATCGCAACCCAGATGAGATCCAACCTAACAAAGAGCCAGAGAATATCCCAGTTGGAACCAACCCTCGAGTGTGGGAACTGTCCAAAGCCAACAGCCGCTTCGCCCTCTCGCTTTTCAAGCAGCTTGCAGGGGGCAAATCTAATGATGAAAACATCTTTCTGTCACCGATAAGTATCTCAACAGCTTTTGCCATGACAAAGCTAGGGGCTTGTAACACAACGCTGGAGCAGCTTATGAAAGTAAGGTTCAGTAGAAACTCTAAATAAAAATCAATCACTTGAACAAGTCAACAATTTCTCTATCTTTTTCATGTAGGTGTTTCAGTTCGATACGATAAAGGAAAAGACATCAGACCAGGTCCACTTCTTCTTCGCCAAGCTGAACTGTCGTCTGTATCGCAAAAAGCATGAGACAACGGAACTGATCTCTGCAAACCGCTTGTTTGGAGACAAATCCACAACTTTTAATGAGACCTTCCAGCACATCAGCGAGACTGTCTATGGAGCCAAGTTGATGCCTCTCGATTTTAAGGTTACATTTTTTATAAATGTCTATTTAAGGGATGTGCCAACCTGTTCCTGGAAAGCCACTGCTCCTATCCGTAAAATAACCTGAACATGCTAGCCCAGGTCTTTAGACTCACTAGAAACTTTTAGGCAAGTGTGTTGGAGCTAAACTCTAAAGAACATTGGCCCTCCAGGAGCAGATTGGAACACCCCTAGTCTAAAATATCTGGTCCTTTGGCCCTGTACTAATCAAATCAGGTTTTGACCTCCAGGAGAAACCGGAAGCTTCAAGAATAACGATAAATGAATGGATTGCGAACAAGACCGAGAACCGAATAAAAGATACCCTGCCAGAAGGTTCCATAGACACCAACACCATATTAGTCTTGGTGAATGCGATCTACTTCAAAGTAAGTGAGGGTACAAAGAGGTACTTGTTATTAAGGAGTAAAATTTCTCTTGTTGAGTTGTCCAATCCAAAGAGCTCAGGCATTGATGAACTAAAACCAACTAATTAGGATCTTCAGCCCCTGCTCCATTTGTTTAATCTTTTTTTTTTTTTTTTTAATTTCATAATTATATTAGTTCAAATACTAAAGCATGACACTAAGAATGCCAAGCCTCAATACCCAGGGAAATCAAGAACTTGTAAAACGTGCCATTTAAGTAGTTTTGGATAAAAAGCAATAGGCTGGCACACTAAACCTCAACCTCCAGTGTCATGTGCTATTGTGCCTCTAGAGGTCAGGGGATTGAGGTTTAGCTACACAACTCTTACTAACTAGTCTCCATTACACTCATTGTGGTAAACCTTACTCCTGTCCCGGTCACAACAGGCAATATAACCCCTCCAGATCTACTTGCATTACTTTTAAGTGGGATTCAAACTGGAGTCTCCAGTATAGGAGGCAGATGTACTTGTTCTGACTCTATTGATGCCATATGTCATGTACAGTATCAGTTACATGACTAGTGTAGCACTATATGTCCAACTCAATACATGCTTAATAGAACTTTTCGGGAAGCACGTTTGAACCAAATGGAGCACCTGCTACATACCAAGTATAGCTCTAGAGTGCCACTGTCCTGAGTTCCGCTATATCCCTAATCAAACACACCTTAAAAAATAAAATGTTTTTAGTGTTGCATGATAATTAAATGGCAGGTGTGATTGATTAGAGATGCCACTAAACTAATTATTATAGTGACCCCCAGGACTTGTCAACCCTTAAAAAATGTGGTTCTGAATGCAGCTCTAGAAATTTCCAGGCAGGTGTTTTAGGAGTAGAAAAGAGGTCCCTTAAGGTGTAGGATTTGGCATTCCTGACTCATGAACCCTGTTACAGTATGTTTTTTTCTTTGCATTCCAGGGGCAATGGAAAAACAAGTTTGATAAGCAAAATGTCATGAAGTTAGACTTTCATGTTAGCCCAACGCACAAATGTCCCGTCCCCATGATGTACCAAGAGAAGAAATTTCAATATGCAAAAATTCCTGAGGACAAAGTCAAGATCCTTGAATTACCCTACAACGGTGGGGACATCACAATGGTGCTCATCTTACCCATTGAAGGTGCAACCCTGTCGGAAGTAAGTCTACTATAAACAGTAAACACAATGTTCTCCTTTAAGATCTTAATCTGTCGCCATACATAACAACACTGAATCTATTTAAGGTGGTGGCAAATATGAACCTCAAGAAACTTGTCGGCTGGCTCCATGCTATGAAAGAGACCACAGTGGCTGTGCAGATTCCTCGTTTCCGTGTTGAGGACAGTTTCAGCCTCAAAGAGCAGCTGACGAAAATGGGCCTTGAAGATCTTTTTAGTCCAGCAAATGCCAGTCTCCCAGGTACATTACTCTGTTTTGACTTTAATGAATGTTTTAATTTTATGACTTCACCTGCTTTTTAAGTTATGATTAATTATGGTCAACGAATCTGGTGCACTCTGCTTGAAAAAGGCTTGACTTTAGCTATGTGATCAAAACCACCTATAAGTGTACTTCTGAAGAGAAAGACTGGGACAAGGGCAGGTGGAGGGATGCTGGTAGAAACCGTCAGCTGAGACAGTCCAATGGCTGCTGCTTATATACAAACATGATAATGATTGACCTACCTAAATGATTAGGCTACCCTTGAACCTATGTTGTGAACTTCATTTGTCATAGTTTACCCACCGCCAAGTTCTTTCCCCATTTCTTTTGTCCAACCTAAAAGCTTCTTTAGAGTCGGAATTTGGGCAGTTAATTGAAATTCAGTTTTTGGCCTGCAATAATTACGAGAAAAAAATTAATCAATTATCGCATAATATCCCACCAAAACTGAAGTAATGTAATGTGCATTTATATAGTGCATTTGTGTATGGCCATACTTCACAATCACGAGGAGGGGTCTCTTTACCCCACCACTTGTGTTCAGCACCCACTTGGATGATTCGACGGCAGCCACAGGACAACGGCGCCAGTGCGCTCACCACACACCAGCTATAGGTTAGATTCAGTGGATGGGGATGATTTAGAGGCCATGATGGGCAAACGGAGGGCATTTGGCCAGGACCCCAGGCTTACACCCCAACTCTATAAGAGAAGTGCCTGGGGATTTTAAATGACCACAGAGAGTCAGGAGCTAGGTTTAACGTGTCATCTCAAAGACGGCGCTTACTGACAGTACCCTTCACTTTACTGGGGCATTAGGACTCACACAGACCACAGGTTGAGCGCCCCCTGCTGCCCTCACTAAACTAAATTTAAAAATGGAAATAAGTAAAATCATGTGGCATGACTTGCAGCATGGGACGGGTTTGATTTATTGAAGTGTTTGGTTCATTCATGTTTTTGAAAGTGCGAGACGAGCAAAACCCACAGTCACTTTTTAGCTAAATGTGAGCACCTAATTGGTCAAATACATGCAAAAACCTCCTATTCAAATTTAGTGTAGAGAATTGTGTAATTTCAGCCTTTGAAATGTATAGGTGTAATAGCAACATTATTAAACACTGTTATTTCACCGTCATGTCGTCTGGCACTAGGGATGGTTGCTGATGCTGAAGGTCCCAACTTGTTCATCTCCGATGCTTACCATAAGGCCTTCCTTGAGGTAAGATTATTTAAAATGGTTAGCCATATCATTTTCTGAGGTGGGTTACACTATTTGTTTCGGCAGGTGAACGAGGAAGGAAGTGAAGCTTCTGCCGCCACAGCGGTAGTAGCTACCGGACGTTCCCTGAACATCTTCCGAGAGCAGTTTGTTGCGGACCGGCCTTTCCTACTGTTTATTCGTGAGTCTAGTATCAATGCCTTGATCTTCACCGGTCGAGTCGCAAATCCATGCAGGAGCAGCTAATATGGATCTGGCACTGAGGACAATTGTTGATCGTCCTTGTCTAGGCTTAACTTGCCTAGGCTGCTTTATTCCTTCCATCATCGCTTAAGAATGATTTTTTTTTTAATTGGTCCCAATATGTACCTTTATTTTTTGTCAGTATACCAAGAAAGCACTGGAAACAAACACGGCAATAGGTTGGGGAGATGATTTCGGAAATAAAGCTAAGTAAGGAATATGTACAGACACAGAACAAGGATAAAACAGGTTTATTTTTTTTTTCATATTAGAAATTTGGGTTTAGCAGTATCACACAATCTGGGCTTACATAATTATACATTGAAAGAACATAATTAAAAATCCTTCACAGTTACACTTAAAGTGCTTTATTTCTATTTAGAAGAATGGACTTGACACACTGCCAGTAAGGAAACAAAAATAAACATAGTGGTTATCGTGAAGATGGCATTCACATTATTAATGATTAAACTTTCTGATTCCTGTACCATTTGAAATGCAAATTTAAAGCAATCATAAACGCAGATTAATCTCAAATAAGTAAATATACCTTAATTGCCTATCAATATAATTTCTTAATTCTTAAAACATTTGCTATCTCAATAAATATATTGGTCTACTATTAAAATTTTAAGACAACTATTCTCGTGTTTTGGAATTTGGACCTTTTTTTTCCCAAGAATAAAATATTTTTGCTTTATCGTGGTTTTGTAAAATAAGATAGTTTCTGAAGTATGGTTTAAATTAAAGTGATTAAATCTTCTAAGACACATGGAAAGAACTTTACAGACTATATTGCTTTTACAAGATAAAACAATATAGCATGACAACTCGTAAAAGGTCAATATTTTGGCTTCTGTTGGTGCAAATTTAGATGCCTGGAATTGTCTTTATGTTTGGCCATTACAAAAGACAGACAACATGCAAATAAACAATTCCTACTGAAGGTCAGTAGAAGAACAATGTCTTGTTTCCTTGTACAAAGACTCTTTTGAGGTAAAAACAAAACAATTGACTTTTTTTTTGACACTGCATCACTTGCTTGTTTGCTTATTCAGACAGACTAAGAGTTGAAATATATATATGTAGGCTATTGAAGTGTCCTCTTCTGAAATGTGTTGCTTGTACAAAATATTTGCTCCAGAGGGACTCACGACAAGACTGAACAAACTCTGAAGATATGGCTCAGTTTTGTCAGTCGGACTTCCCTCCCCCCAAAAAATAACAAAAAACGACTAAGTAGAGACATGCACTTTATCACGTTTCACAAGGCGGACCATGAAAAAAAAACAAATAAACATGAGGTAAATGTGATCGCACAGATAGAATTTTATCCCATTCGCCAATATCATACCTGCCAACATTTGTCTCTGAAAATCCGGGACCCCACAGGGGGCGGTTTGGTGTTAGGCTGAGAACTGGGTAAGTAACTGTACTATGCACCGGGTTTCGGGCAACCGATGCGATCGGATACTATACCAAAGTCGGCGACCCGTGGATGTCACACACCATTCACAGTGGGTGTCAACGATTCCCATTTACTTAGAATAGTTGACATCAAGCGTTGCCGAACTGAATTGTGGATCCGTCGGCGCCAATTCAGCGGCGTTGCTTGCTGCAGAAGTTCGGGATTTCTCAACTGTGCATAAAGCAATCTGATTGGCTGACGCTTCAGTAAATACCCCAGCTCAGAAAGTAGCCTATTGTGGACTAATTTCATTGGCTGATCGTGTCAGCCCCAACTTCAGACACACCCTCAGTCAAGCACTGACGCTGAAGCCCCGTGTGAATCCACGATTACAGTATAAAAAATGATGGGAGTTTTCCAGAAGTAACAAAATGAGAGGGTGAAGGAAGATGGGTCTGAAATACGGGAGACTCCCAGAAAAAATGGAAGTGTTGGCAGGTATTGCAATATGCATAAACGCGTAACAAGTTTTTCATGTTGAAATCGACTGGTCGCCGTTTGCACAAGTGCATTTTCATTCTGCACCCTTTCATCTGGAAATAGGCCGAAATATTGCTTCAATGTCGTTCCATATGTAACTACACATTCAATAACACTGTGTTAAGATTAGACATAATTTGGTTAGGATTGACTTGATCAGTCAATAATTGAACTGCAGTAGATGTATTGTCATAGAGAAACATTACATTTTACAGGCTAATATATACACCGTAGCAACACATTTATCCTCTTAAAGCTTGAAAAACATACAAAAGCCAAACACATAATATTAGAATGAATAATATAGTTGAACAAAAACAGACAGGTTGGTCAACCATCAATGTTTCGAAGGTCAACATTAGGGAAACATGCTAAAAAGTTATCATAAGCCCTGAAACCCAAATTAACATGATTAAATTTAGACTGCTAAAAGGTGCAGCTCAATAACAATCGGAATGACTGATTATAGATATAGATCCCTTGATATTAAATTGCAGTTAATTCATTCACATAGAGATAATTTAAGTCACTATCACCCTTATATGATTGGCATACACAAAACAGGCTCATGCCCCAAATCTAAATTTAAACGTAAAGGCGTTAAAAGAACCTATTTGCTTGATATATTATAACATATTAGATTGTGATTATGTTGTTGTTTACAGACATACTCATCTGCCCTTATCATGAGGTTGCATTGTGACAAATAAAAGCAATATCAACATGCTCTTCTATTTACCTGGGTTCTTAACTGTACAACAAACGTGAAATCATACTGTTTCAGAATTGTATTTCAATGCGGATGCTTCTGAAGCATGGCTATTTACATTGAGTGAAAATATTCATGTTTTTTTTTTCTCGCTGCACTCGTGAAATATGTCGACCCAAGTTACCCAGAGCTAGAGTTCCAAGTAAGAAAATCTGCTTGGTACAAACCGAAAAGGTCAACACCAAAAGTAAACAGAGAGTTCCTGATATTTGTAAGAAGTGTTTACCTGCTGACCTGTGTTCACAGATGAGAGTAACGGTAAAAGTAAGTTCCAACCTGTGTTTGATATGAAGCGAGGTGCACAAAATCTCTATCGGAAACATCAGTAGCTGATTTTTATAACCATTTCCTAAAAAATAAAAAAATCAGTCGCAATCAAGTGTAATTCACAGCCTTATAAAAACAATAACAGCTTGACTTGCGCTTAAACACCTTTGCTTTTGTTGATCGTTCTCGAAACTGCCTCTGTGTTGTTATTACATGTATAAATTTGTCTAAATATGCATAAGTGACACATGTATATAGATATACAAGTATTCCAAAAACTAAACAAACACCCCCACCCTTTCTTTAAGTGCCTGATGTAATCTCTTTTTCTCCTGTTCACCCTCCCAAGGGTTTAAGAACTTCCAAGTTTCAGTTCCTTTGGTTACTGAGAGCTTCAGTAAATTCACGTCATAGCACCATCTGGAAACATCTGTTCATAAGCCAAGTGTAAAGGCACTTGACCCCAAGGTTAAAGTGCCTTCCATTAGATGAAGGGAAAACTTAAACTCAAAGTCATTCCGTGGCATTTAATTTTTTTTCCCCCAGTCATCACAGACATACGGTTTCCGTTTTCCTAAATGGCATTGACAACCAAGTCCACATTTGGTTCGTCTCCGCACTAGACTCAATTCTTTTGACTTGACACATAAAAGGAAGAAGGTTACGTCTTCTGGGACCCCTTCCCCCTGCTCAAAAACATTCTTACAAACAAAATATCTGTAAAACAAGTTGGTGAGGCTTGTAAATCTCAACGTAAAGAAAAAAATTAAACAATGAACATAAAATTCGGCTGAGTGCATCCACACATCTGCGTGTGACAGATCGGTATTGCGTAGTGATGTGAGAGAGAGGTAACTGAGCGGTCTATTGTAGCTTATTTGAGGTTGAAAGATTTCCTGTGTGTTATATCACTGTATCGCCCACATTCAGCAGCTGAGTAGTTGAGTTTGGAGATGTATGAAGGCCTTAACGGAAATTAAAAGTAAATAAATATGTCACTGCTATGCTTGACCCTTGTCCTTTCACCAGCGTGCCTATATCACAGTATTACCACCTACATTAAACAGTAAAATAACAATGTGAGTGTTTCTGGTTATAAACCCTAAGTTCTACAACTACAACTTCCTTGCGTTGAGGCTAAGTGTGAGCAATGCGTTTCAGTTATATGGCAGGCCGGATCGGCACTTAAAAAGAAACTAAGAATCTTATGTTAGGTCAGACCTGAGGGTCCCTAATAAAAAAAAAAACTGAACCCGTTTTCCTAAGCTTGCCATGACTGGGGAGCACAAAGTCAAGTCCCAGGTTAATTTATCAAGATTGTCTCAAGGCAAAGTAGCGAAGGACTACGATGTCCTCTCATTTTAAAACGCATCTTCTGGCACAGAGAAGTTTGGCAATTTTTGACGCAATTTGACCAAATCATAGCTAGAGCTTCTCTTTTTGTTTATCCTGAAAGATTTGTAGTAGTACAAAAATATAAAAAATCATAACATATAAAAAGACAGAAAAGACTAAAAACAAATCAAACGAACAAAATTAATCACTGCATCCAGTGGTGTGTGAGGTTGTTGGAGTGTGGCTTGTCTTCATATATTGACGTCCTGTTCAGTTTGTATGGTGAAGGTAGATGCGGTTTAAAGCGGAAATACCATTTATAAATCCCTAGAGAATACTATTCCTAGCAAACTGTTCCTTGCATCTTTGTTATCATTGAAAAAAATAGAGGATCTTTGTCCAAATGGGACGCATAAGACTATCCCTTTTTTTTTTTAGACCTTTCCTTTTTGACAGTAGCTGAAAGAACCTCCTGCTTACTCAACTTCTTCCAAATTGCAACTTTCAGTGTGGATGTTGGGAGACAAGGGACAGGCGGATCTCAAGAGAGAAGGTCCTGTTTGACCCTGCTGTCCTGTGTCTCCCTAAATTTGTAACATTTTTCGTCAAAGCCTTTCAGTCAGGCCCAGTGGTAGAGACTGACGGTTGGACCCCTTCTCCAAAGGATGAGCCAGCACCTCCCCCTCCACCATTGCCCTCAGCTTCCTCCTGGCTGGGTGACTCGTCTTCGTTCTGTCCTCCACGGGAGGTGACCGTGGTGGTCTCGGGAGAGGCACTATGGGACACCTCCTGTGGGGCACAGCCTGGGTGGTTCTTACGGAAGTGCTGGTTGAGGATAGCCTGGAACGGGAAACTCTTGCCACAGACATGGCAATGAAAGGGCTTGTTTCCTGTGTGCTTACGGATGTGGTACTCAAGTTGGTCCTTGCGGGTGTATTTCTTCCCACAGATTCGGCAGACAAAAGGGGTAATGCCCATGTGCAGGCGCATGTGACGATCTAGGCTGCCCTTCTGGTTGAAGGACTTGCAGCAGTAAATGCAGGTGAGACGGGGGTTGTAGCGGAACCACCTGTCACCTACCTGTTCTCGTAGGTATTCCTCATATCCTCCCATGTCAAACACAGCTTGTTCCTCTCCCTGTATGGAAAAGGGTGAAAAGTTAATGGTCTAACATAGGTTAACATAGGCACACCACCTGTTCTGTCAGCGGTACAATTGTAAGGTTTCTTATTTGCTCAGCAAGTGTGACTGACCAATATTTATTTGAAACTGTCTATAGATATTAAAGAAATTAAAGGGTTGTAATTGTAAACTTTTGATTACAACTATGTTTGGGATGCCTTACTTGTGAGGTGGGATGTCTCTGATCGTCAACTCTTCCTGGAGACTCACTCTTGGCTCTCTGGCGATCAGCCATGACCACCACACTACCTGTTGGACTAAACCTGAGGAAAAAAACAAGTACAGGTTCACAATTTTACCAAACAAAACAGAAAAAGTGTTATTGAGCTAAGTGAAATACATTTAAGTACTGTGTCTTGACATTCCTTAACATAAAAGAAAGTTTGTATCTACATCGATAAGATTCTTATACACAAAAAAAAAACTTTTAAAATTGAACGTGAACTTCCTTTAGATGCCATACACACCTCTCTGTTTCACTGAAGCTACTGGACGGCTGGGAACTTTTCCCACCTCTTCCTCCTTCCTGCACCAGTGTGCTACGTCCTGAGGTGTCAATCATTACTGTCGGCCCCTCCTCTGCCCCACTGCCTTCCTCCGCTGAAGCCTGGGTCTCTGCCCCCATCCACTCATCCATCCTTTCTGTCTTAATCCGAAACCCATCAACCATCCGCACGTTCTCCTCTCCTCCTCTCTCTGCCTCAGGTCCTGTTTCAACATACCATTGCCCGGCTCGGTTAATTCGAAGAATGGGTTCTTTTCCAGATCCTACCTCCTCGGAGCCAATGCCACTGTGCTCCACTATTTGAGGGCTCATGGACTCCCCAGGGGGACTAATCTCTCGAACTTCCCTCACATCGCGGATGCTGATCACCCCAGTGTTGCCAATCAACCGTGAGCTTGTGAGTCTGGGACTCAAGGAGCGGGACCCACTTAGTGTCGTCCCACCTCGTCCCGACTCAATGGTTTGGTTGGTGGTTCTATGAGCTCCATTCCCGAGCTCCTCTTCCACATCTGATAGGCTGATTTTAAAGTGGATGCCTTCCAAAATCTGTGTGCAACGATCAATAATATGCTGCATTTGGAGGAAGCTGGCAGCCGTCAGGTAACTGATGATATCGGCAAGTTGCAAGCATAATCGTCCTGTGTAGCAGAACGAAAGGAGCTGCTCGAATACGGTTGGGTTCCGGATGACTGATATGGACACGGTGCTCATCTCACTCAGTGACATGTGGTCCCTGAAGTAGGGGGAGCTGGCGGCAAGGACCACCTTGTGGGCACGAAAACTGTGGCCCTGAACATTGACAACAATGTCACATAGACGACCCTGTATTCGCAACTGGTTCAAGTGCGACAGGACGGAGTTGCTGAAGTCCGGAATATCAAGTTGGATGCTTCCTGCTCGTTCCATGCGGGCTGCCTATTGCGCTGCTTTTCAAAGCTGCGGACAAATAAAAAGAAGTTCAGGTTATTGGATTAAGTCTGTAAAGCTGTAAAGTTAATTAAAAATGCAATATAATAGAGACACGTTTTGCATTGCGACAAAAGATGTGCAATTTTCATTTCATTTTATCTCCTTCGGCTTAGTCCCTTTATCAGGGGTAGCCACTGGGAAATGAAACTTATCCAGCATATGTTTTACGCAGCCAATAACCTTCCAGCCGCAACCCAGCACTGGGAAACACTCATACATTATGGCAAATTTAGCTTATTTAATTCACCTATACCACATGTCTTTGGACTGTGGGGGAACCGGAGCACCCGGAGGAAATGCACACCAACACAGGGAGAACATGCAAACTACACACAGAAATGTCAACTGGTCCAGACGGGACTTGAACCACTGACCTTCTTGCTGTGAGAACACCTAGCCACTGTGCTGCCCTCATGCCAAATTTATATACAGAGAAAACCACAAATTAATTATTCAAAGGCTGTTTCCCAAAGAAAAGTGTGGGACCAGCTGACAATAGTTGATGCGGACGTGTTCAGGGAAACTTGTCTGAAGTTTTGTTCAAGTAGCTCTAATTTACAGAGTCCATCAGAGTCAACTGGTGCCTCTACCGCTGCTTTTCCACTACCAGGCCAAATGGTTCTGTATGTTTAACCGTTCTAATCCAGTCACTATAGAAATGGTTTCATTTCCCACTGTTGTGCCAATAATAGCTGTGTCTCATTTCAGAGGCTGAATCCTCCGAAGGATGCGGACTTCAAAGGTGAGTCCTTCAAAGTCCACACAAGCCGAAACGCGCATTTTGAAATGAGACGATCTAGCCTACAGAGGACAGATCTGGTTACCTAGCAAGCGGCAATAACATTTGTAATGACTTTTTTTTTTCAGAGTTATTTTAAAACTTATTTTAAGAGATCTGAAGGCAAAAAAGTTTAAGAGAAGCTGGAAATATAATTAATTGATCCATACATGTACACATAAAAATGTAAACTGTCTATAAAATCACATTTTAGTAAGACATGTCAAACTCTTTTTGTTTTTTTACCGCGTTTAAATATCCAAGTAAAGTAAACATAATTCATACATTTAATCTGGGGTTTTTAAAAAACGTCCTGCCGTTATCAGCACACAATGAATCTTGGGACATTTGAGGCAGCAAAGGGTCCACCGGTTGTGATCTTTAATGTATGGAAAATGAAGTACGCATTTGGAGGCGGTATTTGAAGAAGCCTTCAAATTTTTTTAAATGAGGATGGCCTTCTTCATGCCGCAATGATGCTGCATCCTTCGGAGAATGCACCCTCTGAAATGAGACACAGCTACTGTAACTCTTTGAATTGTGATAAAAACGTCAGATGTTGTCTTTGTAGCGTAAGTGAAATTTAAACATCCTGGTCATTGATGATGGATGATGATCAACTATTTCTGTTTTTATTCAGTCATATGAGACAGGAAAGTGACTTGCAGCACAATATGTGCACAGTTACCATTTTATGAATAAGGCATTTTCGGACCAAATGCTCACTGGACATACTTCACAGTTAGAAAGTACATATACTCAAAGGTAGTACAAAGTGGCTTATGGATACATTTCCTTTTTCCACTTCCTGTTAACTCTTTTGACAATGTATATTTGCTCCCCACAAGTTTTCAGTCCATATCCAAAATTTCACAAAAAGTGAAAGCTAACTTTTCGGAGTGCTGTCAGCCAGATTGAATATAGTCACTATTTTTGCAGAATCTGCACACTACATCTTTAAGAGCTGACCAGATTTTTTGTAACAACTCAGATTACATGTAGCATGCTGAAAAGCTTAAAACAATGGTTATTACATGGCTGAATGATGATAACTACACACATGCTTTAACAACAGCAATGACAACAACCTGTTTAAAAGTTTATGAAATTACAAAGACATCACTTGTCATTTAATAGCATTCAGCATTCATGAAAAATTCCAGTTATAACAATGTAATGCAACGTATGACCCATTTTTCTTGAAGAAAAGTTACATCTGAAGTGAGATGCGACAAAGATTTCCCTCACCTTTTAGATTTCAGGCACAAAAATCTCCACTATATTTTTCGGCACTCTTGCACTTCTTTATGGCTACAACCCACAGCTGTTAGACAGCAAAGTTGCCATTTTTGCATTGCATAGGTCAGTAGGATTGGTTCGCAGTGTTACTTTGTCTCTCTCTGTTTTTGACATAGTATCGGCCGACGGCGCAGGGCAGCTGTAACCGGCGGCGTGGCACCTCAGTTCGGTCCCAGTAACACACTGCAGCGCGGTGATGCGATGAAGCCTACCCGAAAAACACGCACACACCCCGGCGCAGAGCAAGCAGGGAGGTGCCTTACCCCGGTCCACGCCAAATTTATATTTACACAAAAATACAAGCCAAAATACGGTTTTCCTTTTACGACAGTCTGTTTTGAGTGATCGGGCATTGAATTCCCCCCATTTCACGACCACTATTTATCGCTATACTTATCGCCAGGGATTCTGCTGTCGCTTTCGGTTCCTCCGCCGCTCTCATATTCCCCCATGTATAACATGAGCCAATGTACAGAAAATGGCATTCTAGGAAATGTAGTTCTGTCGCGTCCCAGCCGTAACAACTTCCAAAGGTGGAACTCGGCGAAGAGGACTCGTGCTCCCATGATGCTTTGTTTTTACCATCGCTGTGAAAGTAGGTAAAGAGTTCGGTTGCATTTTTTGGTGACAGTTTCTTCCTCTCTTTTATGTGTGAGGGGGTATAGAGAGATAAAAATGGAGAGGCATTCAGCCATTGAAAGGCAGTAAGTCGTTTTACACTTGAATATATAGCATTTTATGAATAAATTACACACGTGTTGGAGAAACTCTTGTTGCAGGGCACTGCAGGCCTATTCGATATCAATAACACTGAACCCATTGAACCCAGGAAGAAAACATATAGGCTATTAGTCGTGTATTATCTAAAATCAAAACTTTATATAAGAAATATATATATATATATATATATATATATATATATATATATATATATATATATATATATATATATAGTGAGTGTGTGTGAATTTACTGTATCATTAATAATATGTAGAATGCAGCGTTTTTTGCAGAAAAAACACAATTGCTAATACGATACGTAAAAAATAGTTGGACAAGGTTATATGTGGCACCGAATTCACTGAATGTGAGCAAAATGGGTGGATTCATATATTCAATATTTGTTAGGTACTAGATAGTCATCTATATGCATAATATATGAGCAACTTTACATCCTGTTAAATGTAAAATTTGTACTGTTAGTCTATATGTGCACACTGTGTGAATTTATGAATTTAAGATTTACGAATAGATTAATACTTGTAAAAATCATAACGGTTTGATGAAGCCATTTCAGTACAAATCCAGTAGGTGGCGCCATTTATTCATATATGGGCACATCTTTCGCTTCGGTGACTGGATTATTTCTTTGACATTAGTTTTTTCTGTAGATGATCTTCGACGTTATTAAATCACCTTATTGTTTGTTTGTATCAGTTTAATTATTTATTTAAAATTCAATCTCCATCGACTATAACGATTTAATTTTAACTTTAATTTAACTTGAACTTTTAATCGATATTGCAATGTAAGCATTCACAATAGTGTCATTGCAGCATATGCAATGTTGATTCTGGATAATAATTCCTCATTTGCATGCATTTTTGAGGCCTGTGATTGTTTGAGGATTGTAAAAGCATTCACACATAAGAAATTGCACCAACTGTAACCTTAATAACGATTAAGTGTATTGATTTATTTATACAACAAAGACTATTCAGTTTTATTTTACATTTGATTAATGTACCTGAATACTGTTAGACTACTCGAAAAACAATAAATGTTTATATTAATAAATGAAAACAGTTTATTTCATTTGTATCTTTTCTTTATTGTATTTATCTACGCTTGTAGAGATTGTTTATTATGCACTGACAGAATTAACCCAATCAATCCACTATAATGATCAATTCTTACCAAACAGAATTCATCTGGTGTCATTTGCTGAAGTTGTATTAATATCGCAATATATAACATATATATATGTATATATATATATATATATATATATATATATATATATATATATATATGTGTGTGTGTGTGTGTGTTATATATTGCGATATTAATACAACATGATGCATATATAATGCAATAACAAAATATATGTAATATATATAATGCTATAACAAAATATCACAATGTTAGATTTTAACAATGTCTGCAGCCCTAGTACAAAAGTCTGAGACCCATTTACAAATGTTTTTTATTATTATTAAGTCTTTCTAAATGCAAAAAATGAATATTGATTTAAGTTTAATTGGAAATGTTTGCATGAAGAAATTATTTCAATATGTCCTGGTGTTCACAAATATTTATTTTGTCTCAAACATCACCATGTTTTCATTCATTCAATCATTTTCTTTTTGGCCCCTTAGTCCCTTTATTATCAGCGGTCACAGTGGAATGAGCCGCCAACTTATCCAGCATATGTTTTATGCAGCGGATTCCCTTTCAGCTGCAATCCATCAATGGGAAGCACCCATTCACTCTCATTCACACACATACACTATAAACAATTTTAGCCTACCAAATTCACCTGTACCGCATGTCTTTGGACTGTGAGGGAAACCGGAACACCCTGAGGAAACCCTTGTGAACACTGGGAGAACATGCAAACTCCACACAGAACTGCTTGCCGATGCTCGAACCTGCGACCTTCTTGTTGTGAGGTGATCGTGCTACCCACTGCGCCACTGTGACCCTCCCTATGGGTATTTATTTGATTCAGAATTCCATAATTTTAACTATGATCTCAAAACACCTGATTATAAACACTAAAGACAAGATTGCATAACACAATACATAAATATAAAACACAACATGGCTTGGTTTTACTTTCAACAACATTTATTAACAACTAACAGAACAAATACACATAGGCTAGATGTTACAATGTGCAACAGTGAACAGGGACAAAACTGGCTCATGATTTGATTGTATTTACGAGGAACAGATAAATAGAGTACAAGCCTTTACTATGATAAACCAGCTGATATTCTATTGGACCGTGGCATGTCATCTTTCCATCCCATCAAATTAATTTCATTAAGAGTTGAGTCACGCAAAGACAAAATGACCGCCCCGATGGGCGGCAGAACAGATCAATGTGCACAAGCTATAATACATGGCGTACTATCGTAGTAAAATAATAAAATATATTTACAATTAATACACACAATATTTAGTTCCATCCCTCCGAGTTTCAAATGTATTGGAACTGTTTGAAGATAAATTAATATTGACAGCTAATGTACATGCACGCTCTAATACAACAACAGCAACACTTTATTTGTTGAAAGGTGACGAAAAACCAAATACATTTACAAAATACATTCTGGATCAGGGGCGAAATAAATCTTAATACCATAGTGTTAACTCGAAGAAACAGAAGTACCTCTCGACCGCATTTCTTCAGTTTAATTTCAACAATGTAGTACAACAAGCTAGTACGTTTCACATCAATCCGTTTTTAGAGAAAGTCAGTAATGCCTATGTTGGTTCTCAGGGAGCAATCCCCGAAAAGTGCTTGTCTAAAGGAATCCATTCGACAAAAATAATGGAGTAACAGTTCGGTTAAGTGCTTCCCTAAGTTGCAGAATAGTTTCAACAGGTGGTCTGTCAGGAGCAGCAGAAGATCAGGTCTTAAATGTGATCGCAGTTGACTTCCAACAATTCCTAGTTTCTCCAGACCAGCACAAACACACACTCATCCAATCGAATGCTACAGATCGAGACGACAAAGTTCACGAATAGTCCCTTTAAGAAGAAGAGGTGATATTCCCAGAAGACACTATGGTTTCCCTGGGCGAGTATTCAGGCTCGTCCTTATTGGGATGGGAGGAGTTGTCTGACTTGCTCCTGCTGAATTCAGCACCCATGATGGGCCTGGAGAACTTGCCTGAAGGTTGGACGCAGACGCCGCAGTTGAGCATTTTAATGAAGGCCCGGCGCATCTCGTTGCTGGTCAGGGTGTAGATCAGAGGGTTCATGGCAGAGTTGAGCACGGCCAGAGCGAGGAACCACTCGGCCTTGTAGAGAATTGAGCAGGTGAGGGTCTGACAGGCAACGTCAAGGAGGAGCAGGATGAAGAGCGGCGCCCAACATGCTATGAAGCAGCTCAACACGATGATGACGGTCTTCAAAAGCGCCATAGACTTCTCCGAACTCTTGTTGGAGCCTCGGCCGTTGGCGACCTTGCGGAAGACTAGCTTGCGGCTCCGTGTGCGCACCAAGGCATAGATGCGGGCGTACAGGATGACGATGGCCATGAGAATAACGCTGAATACGGTGGTGCAGAAAAGGATGTAGGCTTTGTGGTAGAGAGGCAGAACTGTGGAGCAGTTGTTCATGCTGTCGATGCAGTTCCATCCCATGACTGGTAGACCGCCCAAGATGGCGGCGATGAACCAGACGGTACTGATGAGCATGAAGACCCGGCAGGTCTTGCCATTGTTGTGGAGCTTCATCTTCAACATGGTCAGGTGTCGTTCAATGGCGATGGCTAAGAGACTGAACACTGATGCAGCCAAGGCCACAAACATACTCCCTTCTCTGAAGAACCATTGCGTTGGGGTCAACTTGTAGGTATTGGCTCCTGACAGCAGGATGTTGGCAGTATAGACCACTCCGGCCAGCAAGTCTGACAAGGCCAAGTTCCCAATGAAGTAGTACATGGGTTTGTGGAACTTCTTGGTCCTCCAAATAGTAAGGAGAACCAGAACATTTTCCAGGATGATGAAGCAGCACACGATGATGAACACAACAGAGTCCGCTTTGAGTCCCGGGTCCTTGTGGACCTTGCGAAATTTCCCAGTGAAGTTGTAGTGTCTGGCGATTAGGTCATCCATGGTTTGCACTGGCTTGGTAGTTTTATATCCAACGTGCAACCCACCACAGGCCACAGAGGGGTGCTGGTGGACTTGGGAAGCCGGGTATCCAGTTCTCCTCTTAGTATGATGTCATGTAAGCAAGGTTTTCTCAAGTCAGGTAAAAATCCTTACAGAGGATGAATGCGGTCCACAAATCCAAAAACTGCATCATGGAAATGCTAGAAGAAATTAGTTGATATAAATTAGCACACTAGAAAAGGATATTGGTAAACTATTAGGCTACTTCATGGTTTTAGCATAGGCAAGGCATCAAACTTTAAGTGTTTATTTTTTTAAGTATGTGACAACATATTACAAAAGTAAAATCTCACAATGACGTTTACTGATGAACTGAGACATACAGTTGAAGTCAGAATTATTAGCCCCACTGTTTATTTTTCCCCCAATTTCTGTTAAACGGAGAGAAGATTTTTTAACACATTTCTAAACATAATAGTTTTAATAACTCATTTCTAATAACTGATTTATTTTATATTTGCCATGGTGACAATAAATTATATTTAACTAGATATTTTTCAAGACACTTCTATACAGCTAAAAGTGACATTTAAAGGCTTAATTAGGTTGGTTAGGCAGGTTAGGGTAATTAGGCAAGTTATTGTATAATAATGGTTTGTTCTGTAGACTATCAAACAATATATAGCTTAAAGGGGCTAATAATTTAACCTTAAAATGGATTTTTAAAAATTAAAAACTGCTTTTTATACTAGCCGAAATAAATCAAATAAGACAAATAAATCAAATTCTCCAGAAGAAAAAATATTATCAGATATACTGTGAAAATTTCTTTGCTCTGTTGAACATCATTTGGGAAATATTAAGAAAGAAGAAAAAAAATCAAAGGGGGGCTAATAATTCTGACTTCAATTGTATATGCTTCATGAAAATGTTTGGCTTAAAAAGTTAAAACAAAACGAGTAAAATATTTGTTTATAAATAATCCCACTAAATTTAGTCTATGTGAATGTGAGACAATGGCTACTGGACTGTTTTTGTTGTCTTTTTGTTAATACGAATCTCAGAAATGCCAAGTTGAGACGACATGCCAAGAGATGCCAACCCCCAAGATGAAAAGACGTTAAATTGTTTATGGTGTTTAGCCGTTAATTTATAATTTAGATCGTTTTATCACACACTGCCTTTTTAAATAGACTATCGTCAAAATAAAGTATTTTTGGCTACTTGTAAATGAAAATAAAAATTAAATAAAAAATAATTAATGAAAATCAGAAAGTTTTATTCCAAAAAAAAAAAACGGCTACTAAAAAGTAGGCTACTTTTTCAGTTTAAAGTAGCCAACTACAGTTAATTAAATCGTCGATGTAATTTCGTGACTGATTTCAAAACTCTGTCAAATTCGTACGCACTGATGAGAAATGCCACCATCGTTACGAGAACTATTCATGCTTTAACTATTTTTATGCGTCCTACCCTAACATTTAAAAGCCATTCGCGATATATTACGAACTTTAATGCTAAAATAAGACTTTATAGACTTCATAAAACGGTTACGAACGCTCTCTCTCCTGACATTCATAAAGTAAAAAGTGGACAAGAAGAGTTTCTCTTACCTTCAAACTCCAGACTGAGTGTCCTGCCCGCGTAATCCTGCAGTAATGATGTAATATATCCAGATATCAAAGATGTAGTGTTTATCGCATCGCCCGAGTCTCGTGTGGAGGATTGTGAAGGTAATTTTTCTCTGACTGAAGAGAGGCTGGAGAGCCAATTCACCCCTTCTGCAGTTCAGCCCACCAGTTTGATAGCCCTCCCCCTTTCCCTCACTCTCATTACCCTATTATTATTCCACAGCATCCAAAGCTCTCTAAGACGTTCCAAAACAATATGCTGGAGACTATCACACATTTAGGAGATGATTATAATAATAAACGGCACAAATTAGTATCACTTTAAGAGATTCACCCTCAAAAATTATTATTTACTCAGATTGTTACAACCCTTTATGAGTTTCCTTTTTCTCTTGAACACAAAAGAAGCTGTCTTGAAGCTGAAAACCTGTATTGACTTACATAGCAAGAAATATAAATACTAATGAAAGTCAATGGTTACAGGTTTACAACTCTCTTTAAAACATCTTCCTTTGAGTTTTGTGGAAGAAACAACCTCAGGTTTGAAAAGGTAAATATAATTTTCATTTTAAACTGCTTAGCTAAATTGTCCGTAGTGTAGGCTATGTGTGTGAATGAGAGTGTATGAGTGTTTCCCAGTGATGGGTTGGCGTCTGCTACGTAAAACATATACTTGATAAGTTGGTAGTTCCAACTGTAATGACCCCTGATTAATAAAGGGACTAAGCTGAAAAGAAAATAAATGAAAATTTATTATTTTTGAGTAAACTATTTCTTTAACCTCCAAAACCTTTTTTTATTATTGCATAACAAGAACAATAGCATACAAAAATTGAGAAATACAGTATTTACAATATTTTTTACATCAAAGGAACACATTGATAGACAATAAAACAAAGCAAAAAAGAAAATTACAGGAATATATAAATTACAAGAAAATTGATTCCAAAATCACATACATCCTTAAAGCTTATTTATTTTAAATGTCTTTTAGGTTTTCGATATTTTTAAGATAAATTTTAAACGCATAAATGTTAGGTTTGGACCATTTTTGTTCATGTACTTGGTACTTCCTTTATACAGGGTGTCCGCGGGGTCATAAAAGGTCTTAAA